>NC_133617.1:291065104-291365104 GCF_048593235.1 Sminthopsis crassicaudata | reverse complement strand
TAAATCTTTTTAAGGTCCCAAAGATCCATTCTTGGGTTTTCTTATCACCATCTTCCCTATATACACAAGCTTAATTGAATCAGAGTGACACTGAATTTTTTCATAATTAATGCTTTTAAGTTTTTTTCTTTTATGATAAACTTGTAGGGCACAGGGTGGTTTATAGAAAGAAAAACTTGTAGAAGTCCTTCATTGTTTTAAGATGACAAATTGAAAATTAAACTAAGAAAGAGCAAAGCCTTCCAATAATGGCCTTTATTTGTATAGCATATTATGGATTTCCAAATAATTCTTTCATATATATCATTTATTTCTCATAGCCCTCTGAGATAGAGTAATTTTAATTTTTCTCCTTTTTAAAATGAAACTGAAACTCATAGAGGATAAGCAATTTAGTCTACAGCAAAAAACTAAGAAGTGGCAGACTCAAAGCTGTCTTCACTTGTCTACTTTCCTTTCTACTATGCCACACTGTATAGAATGTCACTGTGAAACAAGTAAGTTAGTGGTTAGCATAGTACCTGGCACCTGTTAGGTGCTTAATAAATGTTTATTGATTGTTGATTAAATTAATATAAGTAGAAAACATTTAAATCTCCCAGTTTATAATATGCTTAAATTTTTGCTGCTTCTTACCTTGCACTATAGAGTTAGAAACTTTAAATACCTTAAAAGTATTTATCTAAAGGAAATAATGAAGACAGATTGGGGGCCTAATTGGTGTACCTAATTGGGCTCCCAAGTATATTGGACTAAGGTATCAAAACCATTCACTTTGATGGTGTCCCCTAATTTCCTATCCTCAGTTGATCTTCCAGTGGATTATTTAAAGCAGCCATAGGTCACCTTGATCCTGCACTGCTATTGCTCAGAATCAACTGGACTGAGCTATTGTAGCAAGACCTGGTTTCACTGTTGATCTCCACATGTCTAACCAAACTATCTACACCTACCATTGCCCTGAAAATTGTCCAGGTACTGGGTAGCACAGCAAGAAAAATCAGTTATTAAGTATTGACACACATTTCAGAGAACACAGAGTAACCAGTGACTTTGTCCATACAATTACTTGCTTGTCTATTAGGATGCTGTTCTTTGTTGTGAAATTAGTCATTTTTTTCTCTTTTGATTAAAGAGAACAGGGAAAAAGTATATCCTAAACTACTGAATTGAAATGTGTGCTAAATTTTGGCACTATGTATATAACTTTTGCTGACCAGATTTGTGATTTCATTGGTGTAAAGAGAAGCATCGTTTACCAGTAAAGATCTCACCATTGCTATTCAGCTTTCAGTATTAGAGAGTTGCATGGGGACACTGAGAGATTAGTTGATTTACCCTGGGTCACACAGCTATTATGTGCCAGAGAGAAAGGCTTGTACCTTAATCATTCTGACTCCTGGGCCAGCTTTTTTTTTTCTGTTAAGGTGCCTCATTATGTAATTAAAATATATTAGTAATACTTTGTTATTAATGTCTTTCTGAGCCACTTCAAGTGAATTACTGACATTATTTAATTCTCACAACAACCATATGAATTATATAAGAGATGGCAATTATCCTCATTTAACAAATTAAGAAACAGAAGCATAGACAGGTTAAGTTAAATGACTTGCCTAAAGTCATTCAATGAGTCAGAAGAGGTAAATAGTATATTTATAATGACTCCAGGTTGCCATTTTAGTGCATCATGTACTAGTGTAAATTGCCTTAGCAATTAAATTACATATTTATTGTATGTTTAAAAGTGTTGCATAATACATGGTTGCTTGCTGTATTTCAAATTGCAGAATATCTAAATGTATAATCCTAATTTTTTTAAATTAACACTGTTTTAGTACCTTAGAATGAAATACTTTTTTCCTGATCCTAATTTAATAAAAAAGCTATTTTTTCTGTTGATATTAATGATTTTTTGTCAAGTACCTCAGGATCATCTCTTTGTCATCTTAGGGTATGAGAATTCCAGGTATCATTGTTTAAGCTTCATTCTTCAACTAAATTTTGTCTTTATTTCCTAATTTTAATACACATAAAATCTTGAACAAATTCACCTATGAATTAAAGCTTTGGATTGAGTCTGGAATTGAAGGAGGCTATCTTCCAAGATTTTATGTGCCATTCATAATCATCAAATCACAGTTTTAGAATTGGAAGTCATATCAAAGGTTATGAGAATTAACGAATTAAATTTATATTAAGCTACTCAGACTCTAAAAACATATGGTGATTTTATTTTTATTTATTATGTTTTACAGAAACTCTGTAAAAGTTTTATTTTAGTGATTATGAAACTAAAAGTAGGAAACACCCTCAAGTTTGATTTCAAGACTACCTCCACATTTTAACCCATCCCAATAAACATGAGTCTCCTAACTGATCTTCCTAGCTCCTGTTTCTCCTTTGTCTAGTCCATCCTTCCCAAATAATCTCCTTAATAGTAAAAGCTTAATAATGTCCCTACCCTACTCTAAAGCCTTCAGTGCCTCACTCTTCTTCCCCACCTGTATTGCCTGCAAAAGAAAGTATAGTCTCCATAACCTGATAATAAAGACTTCCGCCATCTTTCATCTGCATTTCTGGCCTTCAGACCACTTCCTTTCAGTTTGTTGTATGTTAATTTTACTTTACATATATGTTGTTCATTAACAAAATAGAGATTAATAAAACAAATCAGATTATTTTCTTTGTGTAAAAGGACTTTGAAAATATCTTTTAGCATCAAGCTCACTTAAACTATGGTTCTCTTTACAGTTTTACATGCAGCATTTAAATTTTGACTTTAAAAAGCAACTTCATAATAACAAGGTAAGAGAAGTATGTAACTAGATGGTGTATCTGAAAAAGGTCTTATGGTTTTAGTGGACTGCCAATCCAATTAAAGTCAAGAATGGGAAATAGGATCCAAAAAAGATATTACAGTCTTAGGCCGAATTGAGATAGGCATATTATCAAAAAATAGGAAGTAAGGGTGGTGCACTGCTTTGCTAAGGTCAGGCTACAGTTGGAGTACTGTATTCAGTTCATGATTCCTTTTAGATATCTAGATAACTTTCAGGGAAGGACAATCAGGTTGGTTAAGAAATCATAAATTCATGCCATAAGAATTACCTTTTAGAAAGTAGGAGTGCTATATACATATATTGTATTTCATTTATATTTTAATATATTTAACATGTATTGTTCAACCTGCCATCTGGGCAGGGGGGAGGGGAAAAATTGGAACGAAGGGTTTGGCAATTGTCAATGTTGTAGGATTACCCATGCATATATCTGGTAAATAAAAACTATTAAATAAAAAAAAAAAAAAAAAAGTAAGAATGTTTAAGTAAGAGAAGGTTTGAAGAGAGGAAGACATGATGGCTTTATTGCTTCTGAGAGCATAGGGTATTACATATATGCTTATACAGCCTATAAAGATACACTTTAATTCTATTCAGTAAACATTTATTATGCTTTTTGTGCTGTTTGGCCCCAGAGTTGCAGAACTAGGTGTAATTAATGGTAGTCACAAAAAGGCAATTTTGGGCTGAATGCAGGGGAAAACTTGGTAATCACTGGAGTTAGCCAAAAGCCAGTTTCCTTGGCAAGTAGTTAGATTGTTCAGTAGAGGCCTTCAAAGATTGGATGATCACTTTTAAGATTTTCAGGCTTGCATTAAAGGTTAACCTCAGAGTAAAATAACTCTTCAATCTGAACTCCTTCTCTGGCCCTCCCACTCTCTAATAGAATATTAGCTCTTTAAGGGTTTGTAGGATTGTAAATTTACAGCTGAAAAGAACTTTTAAGAAGTCATTTAGGCCAACCCCTTTCTGTTTATAGAAGAGGATGCTGGAAGAGGTTAAGTTATTGGCCCAAGATCAAACAGGTAAAGCAAAGCAGAGATTCAGGGATTGTTTTATTTTTGTCTCTAACCCCAGAGCTTAGCCTAGTTCTTTATGCTAGAAGAAAAGTAAAACATTTTGGGATTTCCCTTTCTGTTTTCTGGTTAATCACTATTCTAACATGACTTTGCTCATTGATTTATTCTCTAATAGTAGATAAAGTGGAAATTAGATTAGCCTCTTCCTTGTATGTAAATTCTATGCTAAAAATTTTCATTTTTTTTAGACAATTATAAAGTAAATGAAACAATAATGGAGATTTAATGTTTAGATTTTTATTAAATTGCATTTTATAACATCACATAACATTTTAAAATTTTATTTTAGTGGGTCTACTGTAAATATTTAGTCTGTGGCTGCTTAGCTCACTTAGTTAAAGCACTGTGCTAATGAGGCCAAGGTCATGGGTTTTATTCCCCCTGTGGGTGAGTTAACTTTGCTTTGTTCCATGGCTGGGGCCCTAACCCTCACCAGCTGTCTCACAAATGTAAACTCTTGACCATAAAGAGGACCATGTGTGAAATGTGAAAGGACTATGCAGAATCATTTCAAACAGAAATTGTTGGTATATTGTAGTAGAAAGAGTGCTGGATTTGAAGTGAAAAAGTCTTGGGCTCTTACTTGCTTATCTTTTTTTCCTTTTTGACATTACTTGATTTTTTTCCTCTTCTCTTTCTGTTCATTCTTCATCTCCTTTACTGTTTGTACTGTATCATCCCCTTCTCCCTTTTCTGTTCTGTTTTGGACTTTCTTTTCTCATCAATTGCCATGAGTTCAGTTATCCTACATATCTATTCTATGTAAGGAAACTATACAGCCTTCATCTCCCTCCTGAATTCCAGGCTCTTTTCTACAATGTCTGCTAGACAATGTCACCTAGATGCTTCATAGATACTTCAAAACACAATTCATTATCTTTCCCCCCCCCCCAAACCACTTCTGCCCCAGGTTTTCTTATATTTCTGTTGGGAGCATTGCTGTCCTTAGGATTATTACTCAGATGCATGGCTTTAGAGCCATGCTTGACTCTTCACTCTCCTGCAGATCTAGTCAATTGCCAAAATCCTTTTCGTTTTACCTTTCCAATCATCACTCATCGATTTCCACTTTTCTTACATGCCATTACCTATTTTATGCCCTTATAACTTCATCTTGACCATTGCAATAGCCTTTTGTTAGCCTCTTCCCCATTTTTCAATCTGTCTTCACACATATTCTTAAAGCATATTTCTAACTACCTAAGCATATGACCATATCACTTGCATACTTAAATCTTTAATTACTTTGAGAACATACAAACTCTCTAGCCTGGTTTTTAAAAGCCTTTTACAATCTGGCTTCCATCTTCCTTTTTAGCCATACTTCACTTTGCTCAATTCTGCCTCTTAAAATCTCAACTCAGATATTACCTCCTATATGAACTCATTCCTGATTCAAACCTACTTCCTGTGTTTTTTGTTTACATGTTGTATTCCCCCTCCCCTTTAGAATCAAAGCCCTTCACACCTGTCAGATTGGCTAAGATGACAGGAACAAATAATGATAAATGTTGGAGGGGATGTGGGGAAATTGGGACACTAATACATTGCTGGTGGAGTTGCGAAAGAATCCAGCCATTCTGGAGAGCAATCTGGAATTATGCCCAAAAAGTTATCAAACTGCGCATACCCTTTGACCCAGCAGCGCTACTACTGGGATTATATCCCAAAGAAATACTAAAGAGCGGAAAGAGACATATATGTGCCAAAATGTTTGTGGCAGCTCTTTTTGTTGTAGCTAGAAACTGGAAGATGAATGGATGTCCATCAGTTGGAGAATGGTTGGGTAAATTGTGGTATATGAAGGTTATGGAATATTATTGCTCTGTAAGAAATGACCAGCAGGAGGAATACAGAGAGGCCTGGAGAGACTTAAATCAACTGATGCTGAGTGAAATGAGCAGAACCAGAAGATCACTGTACACTTCAACAACAATACTGTATGAGGATTTATTCTGATGGAAGTGGAAATCTTCAACATAAAGAAGATCCAACTCACTTCCAGTTGATCAATGATGGACAGAGGTAGCTACACCCAGAGAAGAAACACTGGGAAGTGAATGTAAATTGTTAGCACTAATATCTGTCTGCCCAGGTTGCATGTACCTTCGGATTCTAATGTTTATTGTGCAACAAGAAAATGATATTCACACACATGTATTGTACCTAGACTATATTGTAACACATGTAAAATGTATGGGATTGCCTGTCATCGGGGGGAGGGAATAGAGGGAGGGGGGGTAATTTGGAAAAATGAATACAAGGGATAATATTATAAATATATATATATATATATATATAATAAAAAAATTAAAAAAAAAAAAAAAAAAAAGCAAAGCCCTTGAAAATGACAACTATTGTCATTTTTGTCTTTTTTATCCTCAAAGTTCCAGATAGAACCAAGCATTTAATAGATGGTTGTTGAGTTGAATTACTGCTTGTGTGACTTTGAGAAAGTCATTATACCTCTGTAGACTTCAACTTTCTTATTTTTGCAAAATGAGGGAAGGTTTTATATGGAAATACTGTGGTGGGAGTGGCCCTACTCATTTCAAAGGTCCCTTTCAACTCTAAATCTATGATCCCAATTTTCTATTGCTCTGAAGATTTTTTTAGATGGTCACCGTCCTCATATCAGAAAAATAATTCTACAGAGATGCCATCCTACTTGCATCACTAATGATGAAGTTTTAGCAAGTGTGGACAATCAAGAAAATACAACAACTGACATTTCTACTTCAGTTTTTGAAGACATCACCACTGATGTCACATATAAAGGAATAGCTGTTATTAAATATGCCACTGGGCAGAAGAGTATGGATGGATAAGGATATTGTAAACATATGCTCCATACAGCTCAAACTATGATATCTAAATGTTTTTTAAATACAATGGAAGAGTCGGGGTTTTTTTTTCCCCCTCTACTAGAGTGGGGTGATAATTCAGACTTTAGGAGTTCCTGACCAGCTATTACTTTTGAGCCACTTTTGGTGTGGTGTTGTGCAAAGTTATGCCTCCCGGCCATTAGAATAATGAGGCTCACTGAACAATTCTTGTGCACGGCACATTTCCCCATCACCACCCAGATTTTGTAATCTGTCAAAATGTTGATTTTTTAAGCATCTCAGGATTTTCAGTTCCAACTAGAAGATTGAATAACCAGATTTATATTGGTTTACATCACATGCTCAGACTTATATTTATCTAAACAACTGTTGAGAAAAACTGAAAATGATAGCATAACAAGTGAGGGCTATTGTATGGATTTTATGACATGGGAGACATTGGCAGAGGACTGCCCAGCATGTCATGCTCTCATCAGAGAAGGTGCTGTGCTCTATGAGCAAAGCAGAATTGAATTAACTTATAAAAAAATATGAGGTGTGCAAAGTTAGAGAATCCACCCCAAATATTCATAGGTTCTATTTGTCTGATCTTCTGAACTCATATTGATATGATTAGTCATAGATACAAGAACTTGCTTCTAACATAATGTCATTTTGATGAGAACAAAGGACAACAAACACTTGTATTGATACATTATCTTCAGTTTGCCAAATAAGTTAAGGCATA
This sequence comes from Sminthopsis crassicaudata, assembly GCF_048593235.1. Lineage (NCBI taxonomy): Eukaryota > Metazoa > Chordata > Mammalia > Dasyuromorphia > Dasyuridae > Sminthopsis > Sminthopsis crassicaudata. Next base: position 291,357,609 of record NC_133617.1, on the reverse strand, counting down.
TTGGAAAATTGCAAAGGTGGCATACAGTAAGATGGATGGAGCCAATACTTGACAGGAAAATAGGTTAACAATTTATCGGAAAGAACATCAGGTTTTCCTTAGACATAATGCAACACAAATCAACAACAGTTTGATGTGGTAGCCAAGAAAGCCAATTGGACCTTGAGTCATATTAATAAACTATAGTGTCCAGAATGACAGAATTCTTCAGTTTCCCCTTATTCAACAATAGTAATTCACAATTCCTGTAGAACTGACTAAACGTTTTAGAAGAAACATTTAAACTACCCAGAGAAAAAGTTTTACAACATTCTTAATAGTCTTGACAATCCTCACTGTCAAGTTCTTATGTACATCTAACTTAATTCTTTCATGCTGCAATTTTCATTTTGTTGAGTTAAAGAACAGCTGGTTGCCAGCTTTCATATAATAACCTTCATGTACTTGAGTACTGTTATTAAGTCTCCTTTTAGTGTTCTATAATCCAGGCTAAAAAATCGCAGCTCCTGTTTTCTAACCCTTTAATCATCTTTGTGATTCTGTTTTGAACACTGTTCAGCTTCTACGAATCACTTAAATTGTGAAACCCATTTCAGTACTTTGGTAAAATAATTTACAGTTTTGTTTTGTTTTGTTTTTAAAGGCCATTTTCTCCATATTATATGTCTATATTGTTCATATATTCAGCTTTTGCTTTTTCTCTTCTATGGAAGGGAATCCATAAGGAATCACAAAGTTTTAATAAACCAAGTTAATTATTCCAGTTTGATATTAGTAAGCTTTTAAGTACATTTGTATGTTCCTGTTAAATGAGATGTCTGGCACTCTTGAGTTACTGAAATAAGTGCTGCTGTTTTAGTTGATGCTAGATGAATTTCAGTTACTGTAAGATCTGTTCCCTGGCTCTAATCCATCTTTTAGTTTTATAAAACACATTACTTTCCTTTTTGCACAGTATAGTCTAATCAAATTGGCATTCCTCTTCTTCATCTCCCTGAACCTTAAAGCTTAGATTGTACTCCCTCACCTCTCTCCTGGAATCTTCAGTTAACTTCAAAACTCAAGTGTCATCCTCTATAGGAAGCCTTTTCTGAAATTTCTCCAGTTACCATTGTCTTTCTCTAGAAATTATTTTGATCCCTTTTTGTTTAATGTATGTATGTATCTATCCATACACACACAGAGGGATTTATCTATATCCATGTTAATTGACTCCCTGGACACTTTTTTTTTTTTTTTGGATTATGCTAGTTACACCGTCCTCCCCAACCCGTTCCAGTTCTATAATTGTGATCAAATAACTTTGGGTGGGCTCTAGAAGTTTTATTGATGTATTCCCCAGTTCCAATAAAAAAATAAGTTTCCAAACCAAAATACTCATCCCTGACCACTACACTCTTATGTTTTGTCTTTCTCTCCCTATCCTCCTCCCTCCCAATTAGAAAGTCAGTTCCTTAAGAGTGGGGACTGATTTACTATTTATCTTCATTCTCAGCTCCTGTAATAGTGCCTAGCAAATAGTAGGTGCTTATTAAAGATTTACTGAAGTAGAAGGTAAGATTAAACTCAACTGAACATTTACTAAATGCATATTCTATATAAAAAAATTTTAAAGGACATTTTATAGGAAGGTATTGCCTACAAAAATAACTAGTACATAATACATAAGAAATGCACAAGAAGGTGTGAAAGTGTTATGAGGGAAGGCAAAAGTGATTTTGTGTGGAGTCAGTAAAGATTTTGAAAAAGAAGTTTTAGTTGGGCTTTAATGGCTGGCTAGCTGAAAATTCAAATAGAATAAGTAGGGCTAGGTAATGTAGTTCATTGCCATTTTGGAAAGCCTTTTAGAACATATGAGTCACTATACCTGTATCTACTCTTTGACCCAGAAATAACTGCAACTAAGGCATATGTCACAAAGATTGGAAAAGGACCCATATTTGCAAAAATAATTGTTAGCAATACCTTTTGTGATAACAAAGAACATGAAACAAAATTGAGTATCAGTTATAAACTGTTATAGGCCAGAACTCTGAACTTGAAACAAAGGATTCTTACAAGGTGCTAACTCAGTGGAATTGATAAAGACAATGATTGTTTAGATTGGTACTTAATAAGTTCTCTAGTTCACTACATGTACTTAATACTTACTATAGTTCTACAAGATTCACACCTATGATAAGGGAACATATAAGCTCAGACAAACTCAGCCAGATCAGAACTGGAAGACAGAGACCATGGTGGGAGGTCCTCCTGCCTCCCTACAGAAACCAAGACACATTCAGGAGGACTTCAAGAAAGCTGGCCCGGGCCCCAGGCAAGGAGACAATAAATGATTAGGACTTAAACACGTGGCTGTTCATGTGGTGATTACTCTGAACTGAAACAAAAACTACTCCCAGAGACCCCAAGGAAACCCAACAAAGAACATTACAGTAAATCTTTGAACAAAAATTACATATTGGAATAGTATGCTATAAAAATGACAAGCTACAAATTCAAAGAAGCCTTGGAAGAAATGTATAAGAACTGATACAGAATAAAATCAGCAAAACCAGGGAAACAATGTATACAATTGGCATCAATAAAATTAAACAACTTTGAAGGACTTCTGAGCTCTTGATTAATTCAATGACTAATCATAACTTCAGAAAACTGATTATGAAATAGCTTTCCCACTTGTACTAGAATTGCAGAATGTGGCATAGACTTTTAGACATAATGTATAGATTTGTTTTTTCTTGACAAAGTTGTATAGGCGAGGGAAGGAGGGAAAACTTGTAGGTAATGATGATGCAAAAAATTAGAATTGAAAAATATCAATGGGATGTATTTTTTTTAATCCATAGAAGAGAAAAAAATTCAGAATGTGATCCAGATAAGCAGGACAGTTAATATTAAGTTTGATAGACACTTAAATTTGCTAATTGTGTATAGAATAATAAGTAGTCCTGGTTGAGCTAGAAAATCAAACATGTGAAGTGGTATTCATATTTTCAAGCATAGAAGGTTGAGTGAAATGATACAATACTAAAGTCAGAAGGAAATGCAGGTATGGAGGAAAAGATACTGTTCTGGTTAGGAAGTGGACTTGAAGGGTCAGTGGAATTCAGGAAAATGTCTATGGAGGTCTATAATCCCAAGAGAATTTAGGGCAGGAAATAGTGCATTTGGAATGATTAGTACAGGGTGATAATTGAAGAAAAGAGCAAAATGGAATTACCAAAGGAGTAACACAAAGCCTTGAGAATCTTACCATAGGAAGTTGGGAGGAGAATGGACCAGAGGAAACGGAGAAGAAACTGTTAGAAATAATAGAAGCAGAAAAATGTAATGGCTGTAATCAAGGTTGTAATCAATCTTGCAAGAGAGAATTATAAAGAATGCCCAATATTGCAGAGAGAAAAGATGATGAAGACAGAAAAATATTGTTGAATATAGCAACTAGGTAACCTTAGTTTCAGTTAAATAGGGATGGGAGACAGATTGCAAAAAATTGCTGAAAAAGTGAGTGATGAGAAAGCAGAAATATCTGATATAATTTTCTCAAGAATTTTCCCAATTAAAAGATAGTCAGGGAATAAACATTTGTTGTTCAGTTGTATCAAATTCTTTGTGACCCCACTTGGGGGGGCAAAAATACTGGAATGGTTTGCCATTTCCTTGGGCTTGTTTTGCAGATGAAGACACTGAGACAAACAGGGTTATGTGCCAAGGATCACATGGCTAGTAGAATTTGGGTTTTTCTGACTTCCTGACTTCAGACCTGTTAACTTATTCATTGTGCCACTTAGCTGCCCCTGAACAAGCACTTAAGGACCTCCATGTACCAAGCACTGTAATAAGGGATTAGATAGGACATTGGGATCTAGGGAAGACCTTTTTATGATTCGAAAGATACAAATATATTTTAAGGCCAAATGAATGCATAAAAAAGGGGTGAACTCATTATATTTAGTTACTCTTGGTACTTAGGTAAGTGTTAATTTTGCTCCAAACACTCAGTTCTGAAATGCCATATCAGTTTTGCTTCATGTTGATGCCTAAAAAAAGTGCTCAGAGTTCAATTTCAATATGACTTCAAAGTAAACTAAAATAATGGAAATTGTTGAAATTATGGATAGAAGATAGAAACCACTAAAAAAAAAACCCATTCCACAAAAGATATCACTTATCTTACAGCACTATTACAAAACTTTTGCCTTGACAGCATATTGTCAAATGTTGCATTCATGGGTGAAAAACTAGAACACTGAAAAGACAGTGACAGAGTAGAAAAACTTACAGGCTGGGTTTCATATAAATGAAAGACCAGAAAATAGAAGAGACTAAAGACTAAGGAGATGGGAGATTGGTTAGGGAAGATAAGGGGAGCAGCAACTGTCTAAATAGTCTCTAGCATAATGTCACAGTCCTGCAGTAACATCTACATCAGATTTTGTTTGACAGGTTTATTATTGCTATGTCTATATCCTGTACAAGACAAAAGCCTTCATTTTATAGTGCTATCATTCCAAAGATGTAAAAACTGTATTGATTGCAACTCAGGTATACTGAATCAGTCATGTAAATAGTATTGCAACTACACAAATCTTCCAGATCAGCACACTAAATTAAATATTTCACAGTTTGCTAAAGGGAAGAAATAATAAGAGAAATATCAAAGCATGCAGTGAAACACAATTAGAATCAAAGGTGTAAGTAAGTTTGGCAACAGATTGTTGACATGAATATCTGGTGACTATATAAGTTATTATAAACTATTAGGAAAAAAAGGAATATTTATATGTTACCTGTCAGATGCTTTTTTCAAATGTTATCTCCTTTGATCATTACAATAATCCTAGGAAGGAGATACTATTTTTATCTCCATTTTACAATTGAGAAAACTAAAGGAAAGTAAGGTTTCACACAATGAGATCTTGAGGATGGAATTGAACTCAAATCTTCCTAACTCCAGGCCTACCACTCTACCTAGTTAAACTACCAATTACCAGTTTTTTCATTTGCAACCTATAGTCATCCAGCAAATCTTTTCTGTATTTCTATTATTCCTTCATGCTTTCTGCTATTTCTAATTTCAAACTTGAAGTTTGAATAACAGTAGTTACTAAAGATGAGAAATCATAAAAAATGTCCAAATAATGAAAATATAAGTTGATAGTATAATAAGGATTGCTATGGAAGGGCAAGATTTTTAAAAATTTAATTTTTTTTTTTTAACTTCTTTTTTGCTGAGACATTTGGGGAAAAAGTGACTTGCCCAGGGTTACACAGCTAGGAAGTGATAAGTATTTGAGGCCAGATTTGAACTCAGGTCCTCCTGACTTCAGGGCTGGTGCTAATATTTTTCAATTACATGTAAAAATTTTTAACATTTTTAAAAACTATACATCCTCCCTCCCTTTCATGCCTCTTCATTGAGAAGGCAAAGAATTTAATATTCAATCACGTAAACCAATGAACATATTAGTCATGTTGCAAAATAAAACACAGACTAAAACCAAGAAAAATAAATGTTAAAAAAATGCTTTGATCTGTAATCAGATTCCATTACTTCTATGTCTGGAGGTAGATAATATTTTTTTTCATTATGAGACCTTTGGAATTGTATCATTGTAATACTAGGAACAGCTAAGTCATTCACACTTCATGCAGTATTTCTGTTACCATGTACAGTGTTCTGCTGGTTCTGTTCATTTTACTTTGCATTAGTTCATGTAAGTCTTTACAGATTTTTCTGAAATCTGCTTATCATTTATTATAGCACACTTTGTTACATTCAAATACTACAATTCATCTGGCCATTCTCCAGTTAATATCCCCTCAATTTCCAATTCTTTGTCACTTCAAAAAGAACTTCTATGAATAACTTTGTACAAAAAAATCTTTTTCTTTTCTTTTCTTTTTCTTTTTCTTTTTTTTAGCTCTTTTAGTATCTGAGATATAGACCTAATTATACTATTACTGGGCCAAAAGATTTGCACCTTTTTATAGTCCTATGGTCATAGTTCCAAATTGCTCTACAGAATAGTTGGATCAGTTCACAATTCCATCAGTTGTGGATTAGTGGAGAATGAATAATATTTAACTCACTTTAATCAGATCCCAATTTTTTCAATTATGATCCTAATAATAATATAAGCCTTTCAAGAAGACAATCTATTTGAGCTTCTTCACTTTATGTGTAGTTACTATAATTTGTGATAAAAGGCAGCAGCAGCTATTTTTGAAAGATAGGTAATGCTTTGGGCATTACTAGCTTACTAATTACCTTTTAAAAAAAAAATAATAGAATATATGCAAAGATAGTTTTCAACATTCACCCTTGCAAAACCTTGTGTTCGAAATTGTTTTTCCTCTCCCCTATTCTCCCTGCTAGATAGCAAGTAATCCAATATATATTAAATATGTGGAAGTCTAATATACATATTTCTACTTTTATCATGATGCACAAGAAAAATCAGATCAAAAAGGGAAAAAAGAGAAAGAAAACAAAAAGCAAGCAAAAAAGTGAAAATACTATGTTGGGATCCACACTCAGTCCTCACAGTGCTATCTGTGTACAGATGGCTGTCTCCTTCACAAGATCATTGGAACTAGCCTGAATTAGCTTGTTGTTTCAAAGAACCACATCCATCAGAATTGATTATCACATTATCTTCTTCTTGCTATGTACAATGTTCTCTTGGTTTTACTCACTTCAATTTAGTATCAGTTCATGTAAGTCTCTCCAGGCCTTTCTGAAATCATCCTGCTGGTTGTTTCTTATAAAACAGTAATATTTCATAACATTCAATAACATATAAGTCCCAGTCTTTCAACCATTCTTGTAAAGAATTACATTTTTTTACAGGAAAATAGTAATTCAGTATAGTGTTCTTTTCTCTAAGTTATAATGGTTCTCTGTGAGCAGGTTTCTTGGGGAGCTTCTGGAGATAGCCTTGGCTTTAGTTCAATTTCAATAATCACCTCAAATGCAGTCAGGAGTTAAAGTCCAAATCCTTTATTGTCTCTTCCAAAATCTTATCTCCTTCACTTGGGACTCTGCTAGTTTTCTGAAGGCCTTCCTCTCTTCTTGGTTCCCTAGAGGTGTTGCTGCTAGTCCTTTGTCTATGCCAGCTTCTGCCTCTTGTCCTCCCAAAGTCTCTAGCCAGCACAAAGGTGGAAGTGGGAATGAATCAGACACCACCTCCAAGAGCGTGGGATTGTGGGTTTCTGCGGGCTTGTGAATCTCCCAAAGTCCATGAGCAGGCTTTTCCTTTCCTCCTTGTACATGTTCTCTAAAGGTGTGAAGTCTAATGAGTGAATTCCTTTAAAGGTGTGGACTAAGTACATTACCTTGTCTCAAGTTCTGGCCCATAACATCTCCTTGTAGGATCAGATCAATCATACTGAACCATGCCAAATTAGATAATTATATCCATTCCAGTGAGTTAGAACCTTGTAAGAATCCTAACAATTCAGTAATACAATCCTCCAAAAAAAGATTGTCCCATTAGAATTGTATGTATTGTAAATACAGCTAAAATTCTTTAAGAAAAAATGAGTTGAAAGTGACAAAAGAATTATCTCTCCATATTTTCTAACATAGCAGGTGTCTTTCAATGGAGATTAACTATGGGGTCCTAAATTTAATTAGCAGTATTTTGTTCTGCCAAATCAAGAGCACAATGGTATCTTATATGCTGTACATCTTTCAGTTGATTGTGAGATGGTAAAGATGTGATGCACTGATGAACATCTTCCTTGCAATTTTAATCTATTATCATCCCCCTCATTCAGCTAACCTCATCCATAATTCCCTTGATGCTCTCACAATTATGTCATCTGCAGTATGGACTTTCTCTCATATATTTGGCCCCAAACAGTTGCTCTCCCAATCTCTGTTTTCAGTAGTGCCATTTTATCTTCATTACCTGATGACTATGATGTTAGGGTCCATGTGTAGAAATTTTGCTGTTCTTAATGGAATGAATAACTCATTGAAGTGATTTTTGCAAATATTTCCCATTTTTCTAATGCCCTCTTCCATTGCTAATCCATTTCTTTAATGAAATCATTGTTTTCGCATCATTTCCAACTCATAGGCTCTACAGATTTCTCCTTATTTAGTAGAAATATATACTACTTTCTTTTTTTAAAAATTATGAAGGCTTTTATTTTCAAAAATATGCATAGATATTTTTTTCAACATTGATCCTTACATAGCCTTGTGTTCCAAATTTTTCCCTCTTTCCCCCCACTCCCTCCCCTAGATAGCAAGTAATCCAATATATGTTAATACATGTTAAAATATATGTTAACATGTAAAATGTATGGGATTACCTGCCATGGGGGGGGAGGGAGTGGAGGGAGGGAGGGGATAATTTGGAAAAATGAATAAATATATATATATATATATATATATATATATATGTTAAATCTAATACACATAAACATATTTGTACAAGAAAGATCAGATTAAAAAAGAAAGAAAATGAATAAGAAAACAAAATGCAAATAAACAACAAAAAGAGTGAGAATGTTAGGTTATGATCCACATTCAGTTCCCACAGTCCTCTCTCTGGGTGTAGATGACTCTCTTCATCACAAGATCATTGAAAAAGAGTCACATCCATCAGAATTGATCAGTTTATAATATTGTTGTTGCCATTCTACCTAGGTTTTCATTTTTCTATGAACTTATTTATTCTTAAATAGGTGTGGTTGCCCAAAATTCTATTTTTCCATTTAACTTGCCACATTTTATACCAATATCTTCCACAAATGAACATTACCTCTCCCTACTCCCTTCTAATTGGTATCTCTTCTTCAAGTATGTCCCTGCTCTAATCCATCCTTTACATCAATGCCAAAGTGATTGATATTCCTAAAATGTAGGTCTGACCACATCACTACCCAAATGAAGAAATTCTAGTATCCTAATATCTCTGGCATTTTGCCATCTGCTTCTAAGTTACATTTCCAGATTTTTATATGTTACTATACTTTTTACACTATAAATTCTGATCAAACCTGTCATTTACATCTCCTATCTATACCATTGCATAGACTCTTATTTACAGTCAGGGCATGCTGGAGCCAGCTCCATCCAGCTTCTAAGCCCAGCTGTTAAATTTAGTATCTGAGCATTTACATGGGCTACAAATCAGGGCTTGAATTTGTTGTTGTTGTTGATTATCTAGATTTAAGAGAAAGCAATATAGAAATAAATAATTAATGTTATATTAATGATGCAGATTCCATATATAACTTAGGTCAGATTGTTTACTATTTTAGGGACAAGGAATAATATGAAAGAAGAGGGAATGAGAGAGAGGAAAGGAGAAATCTTGAAACTCAGAATTTTTTATAAAAAATGATGTTAAAATATATGTAATTGAAAAAATAAAATACTATTTAAAAGAAAAAAAAATAATGCAGATTAAATTAAAAAGTCTCCTATTAGAGAGCTGGTTGTTAAATGTTTGCCACTACTCCTCTGGGACTCACAGGCTTTTCTCCCAGCTTCTGTTATTAAGGTATTACTGCATTTTCTTCATCTTAAAATCTTTTTTGAATTGAGGTTTTGTTCTTTAAAATCTTTTATCATCTGAGTAGATGTTTCTGGAAGTGACCAGGAGGAGCTGTTGTGAGCAGCTTTCATTACATTTGTATCCTGGGTACTTAGCATACTTTATAATACAGTCATCATTTAATAAATGTTTGTTTGATTGATTGAAAGAGAATTTAGGAATTATCTAACCCAACTCCTTTATTCTACAGATGAGGAAAGTGAAGCCTCAGAAAAGAGAAGTAACTCATCCAAAGTCCCAAAAGGAGATTTATTGTATTCTTTGTAATTGAGACATAGTCCAATGGAACCCACATCTCATAGATTCACAGACCATTATCACCAGAAGCTATGTTGTCCAGCCTTCTAATTTTACAGAGGAGGAAACAGAGATACCAGAGTTAGTGTCAGAGAAGAGCCTAGAATCAGTCCTCTTGACTTTTAGGACAGTGCTCATTTAGCCAGATTGCTGAAATTTGGCCTTTTGGGATATGGTCAAGGATTACTTGAGAGCATCATCGTTTCTTGGATGTCCTTACAGCTTTCATGATTTGGAACTAATAGATGCCTCAAATTTTTGGTTCCTGTATCCTCAGTATTTTTATTTTGCTTCAAAGCTCCCCCAATCATCTAGTACAGCCTAGCAGTCTTCTCCAATGGGAATTGGGGGTTTGCATCTGCCCCAGCCTCTGATGAAGTTGGATGTATATGAAAAGCATTCCACCAGTAGTTACTCTGGGCTGTAATTGGGCAGGTGCCAGGTCTCTGACTCCATTGCCTAGGTAAGAGTTTAGTCACATTTCCAATGGTCCCATCCTTTACCCCTCTTTGTCTGGGGAAACTTTTATAGCAAGAGCTGAAGCCACAGTGAGTGAAATTTGGGTAGGAATTCTGCCTTTTGGGCTGTTTTCAGAACATCTACAAAAAGAGAAAAGTTAAAAGAAATACAACAAAGACAGTGTGGTGTGATTGGAAGATAAACTAGTAATAGGCCCTAGCTTGACTGCCCACTGCTTTTGTGAACTTAAGGTCTCTGAGTCTTAATTTCCTCATCTGTAAAGTGAGATATTTGAACTAGATAATGTCTCTATCCGCCAGATTAACTACCTAATGCATTTTATACAATGCTGCTAACATTAATCTGTTTAAATTGTATTGGCATCTTCTCGCCAGCTATCTTGCTAGCTGGAACAGAGACTTAGCCCTTTTTTGCTCTGTAACTTCTTCCTTTGCGCCCCCACATGCAGATGAACAACTGCCCACTATACCCAGCCAAGTTTCACTTTCAGTCACCTTTTTCTAGCTACCTTGCTACTACATGAGCATCCTCCTCATTCTTCCTTTTCTCTCCCTCCCAAATCTGGAAATGTTTATATTGACACAGAAAAGGACATTTTGTATCAATCTGCTTCGGGATGATACCTTCACCAAACCTGTAACTTTCCAAACCAAAATACCCATCCCTGGCAGCAGCTCTCCTGTAAGTGTCTTACGTTACATTAGAATAACAACCATGAGCATTGCCTAGTCACACTGGTGATGTTCGGAATTGTAGTGATTGTTAATGGCTTTACAAAGACTCTAGTTTAGCAGAAGCTTACGTTTTTTCCTATTTTGGTCACATCCTCAGAGAACCAAATGATTCAATTCAATAAATATTTACTAAATACCTACCAGGTGCTAGGTTGGGTACACTGCTAGAATAATTGGAAGGGGATAATTACTACTTTTTGTCTATATTGTTTTCTAGTTTTAAAAAAATCTTAATTAAGGAATTTTTGTTTGTTTTTAGTGTTAAATGTGCTTAAAGACATGGTATATTTTTAAAAAAGTTTTTCTTTTGCTTTGTGGCCTGGAATGAGATTGAAAAAGATTTTACAGTACAGAGAAGCTAAGCTTCTCCCAGGGGTGAGGGTAGGAGTCATACTCTGTAATGGAGGTGAGAGAAATGGATTCAGGATAGAAATGCCTAGGTCCCAGAAGTAATGGAAGTTAGAAAGGAAAGATCATAGACTTAGAAACCATATTTTCAGAAACAAAAAGTATATAATTTGTCAAAGGATTTTTGTTGTTGTAATTTATTTATTACAATCAATTTCTGTCTTAGATATAAGCTAAGTTCCTTAATAGCAGCCTGAAACAATAGGTCTTTTAAAGTATATTTATTTTAAAAAAAATTTTTTTAAAGAATTGGAGTCGATTTTAAGTTGTGCTGGAGTAGAGGAAGTATTAAAAGTAGTGATTCAGAAATGGAGAATAATCTACTAGTGCCTTCCCTTTATAACTTAAAGGTAGGGGGTAATAATGCCTAGAAAAACCCTTGGGGGAAATGGAGGGAAGATTTCCCGCCCCCCCCCCACCCAAATTATTCCTAGTTGACATCTAGAGAAAGAATGTCTTCTACTAAGCCCCACCCAATCACTGATTGTACTTACTAGAGCTCTAAGCTCATCAATATCCTTTGTGTTCCCCTAAAGGAAAACCATAGATAAGTGACTGAATAGTCTTTGTGTTGTTCTCTCCCCACTCCCTTAATCCCCCCCCTAAAAAAAAAAAAAAAAAAAACCACAAAGCTTTTACTATTGCTACAATTTAATTTGCTTCTGACAGAGGATTCTCGGGCTTCAGAAAACCTAGAGAAATTTTCCTTGACTTTGAAAAAAAACAAAAACAAACAAACAAAAAAAGCCCCACAAAACTCTGCCTTCTTTGGAATCTGGTATATGCAGGTAAAATGATGAGCCTGGATTTTTGTTGGGGCCCTATAGGTCAAAGGGCTGCTTCAGCCAAACTTGTTTTCCTTATAACAAGCACATAAAATACTAGAGGTCTGTTAAAGGTATAGTTTAGGTTATATCTAAAACAAAATTCACACCAACAAAGTAAAACTACTGTGGTTACAAAAGGTTTTCATGGTATAAGATTCCATTCTATTAAAGGATGCAAACAGGTAAAGGACCAAATGCTATTCTGAAGTTGAAGAGGATTTCAGGATACATTATTTTATGAGAGAGAAGTAAATGTATCTTCCCCCATATAGTTATAGGATCATAAGAGCATAAATTTAGAAGGGAAACAGTTAACCCTAAAGGCCCAAAGGTCATATTAGAGGTAGTAAGTTACAGAGTCAGCATTTGACTCTAAATCCAGGGATTGTCTCATGACTCACTGAATCATTAAAAAAAGTCCCACCTTCTTTTCTTAACACTCTTGATTCATTTAATTTGGAAAAATGACTGTTAAGACTATTTTAGACCTAGCTAAAAATCTAACATAGGACAATAGTTTAAAAATAGAGGGCTCCCCCCCATTCGAGGCTTTTCCTGATAACCTCATACATTGGTGCTTCCTTACTCTCCAATTGTACCTTGAATTTATTTGATGTATTTTCTCCACACATATATTTTACAGATTATCACATTCCTCCTTCCCCATGCATACACCCCCATAGAATGTAAACTCCTTGAGGCTATTTCCTTTTTGTCTTTGTATTCTCAGTGATTAATGTAATACCTGGCACTTTATAGAAGTTTAACAAAATTTTGCTAATTGTTTGATCTTTAAAATCACAAAATTTCCACAGTTGTAAGGAACATCCAGGATCATACAGTCTATTCCATACCCTATTCCATACTTCAAATCACTCCATTTGGGATTGTGAATTCTTTTGCAAAGCCTTTAACACTGGCGGAGGATTTCTCAACTCTTATTTCTCACACCTCAACACATAGCTGTTAATGACTTATCCAAAGTCACAAAGTAATGAGTAACAGTTTAGTGCTCTTTCTGGACTTCTCCATGTTACATATCTCTAATCTCTTAAAAAATGTTAGCTCTTTTGTAATGAAAAATTAAAACAGCCTTTTCTAATCAGTTATGGTTATGTAAATGACTCTAAGAATCTCTTAACTTTTTATAAATTTAAATATTTTATATAGTTGTCATTAGTTATGAAATTTACTTAGTTTTCATGTACATTTTAGCCTATATTTCTTTCACTTGTTTGATTATAAAAATTTTAGGATCACTTTTATTCCTTATTCCCATTGTATCTTTACAGTTTGCTAGTGCATTTATTAATTTAATGCACATATATGTATCTATGTATAATATGAGCATTTATTTGCTAACAACAGAGATTTCAGTTAGTTTACAATCTAATAGGTCAGGTTACAAATACATAGATAATTTTAATACAAAGTAGAATGGAATGTTTAATCAGCAAACATTTGTTATCTACTATGTGAATAGTCACTGTATTAAGCACTAAGTTTTTATATGTATATGATATATAAGTATATATTTATTTTCACATGATGTAATTAAATGTGTGTGTACATAAATGAAACATTCCTGCCCTCAAGGAACTTAACATTCTAATGAGATGGCTAAGGAAGGAAGTTTTAGCCTAAATTAGAGGGACATAAGCAAAGATATAGAGCAGTAAATTGTCAAGCCTTTCCAGTAACAGTGGTAAATAATTTCATTATTATTCACTTAGCAAAAAGCAATGTGGAAGAAGGGAATGGTTGTGATGTGGGCCAGTGGTCAGGAAGTTGATAATACATGCATATTGGGTACTCCCTGTTTACTTTTATGGAATGTGTAACGTGGTCTGGAGGTGAATAAATTTAGCTCAATCTCTAAACAAGAGGGTCCAAATCTGAGTGGATTACCTAAATCTGAGGAGGTGTAGTGCCCCAGGGAGAGCAGTGAGTGTTTTAAAAGATGCTTATTCCAAATCTTTTCACCCCTTCTACAAGCCATCCAGTGCTTCTCCACCTTCTCAGCTGAAAACCTTGCCTCAGACTTCCTTGAAAAAATTAGGTTCTTCTCTAAGAGCTTCTACCTCATCATTTCACATTACTTAGGGCTACCCTGTCTATTTTTCTGCTTTACCCTTGCTTCATGAAGAAGCAGCCCTTTTCCTTGCTAAGGCAAATCTTTGTACACATGCATTCTTTATCTATCCCTTTCAGTCTTCCTCATTCTCTCTCTAATCTTTACTCTGTTCCTGTCTACTGTTTACTGTCTGTGACTTTCCATCCTCAAAAAAACCCTCACTTGATCTCACCATTTCTGCTAGCTATTGATCTTCCTGTATCTCTCTTCCCTTCTTTTCTTAAATCTTGGAGAAATGGTTACACTAGATGTCTCCACTTCCTTGTTTCTCAAATTGATTCTAAACTTTCTTAATCTTGCATTTTTATGAGTCAACTAAAACAGATCTCTTCAGAGTCACCAGGGATCTCTTAATTGCTGAAGCTAATGACCTCAAATCACTCTTCCAGTCTTTGACAAGGCTGATCAAGATTCTCTTCTGCATATTCTCTCCTTCCTAGGTGACACCGTTTGTTCTCAGCCTCCTTTTTGGGTTCTTTCTCAAGGTAAAACTCACTAACTGTCGGTACCCCCAAGGCTCAATCCTGGTCTCTCTTGTCTTCTTCCTTTTTCTTAAGTCGTTTTGTGGTGTCATCAGCTCCTACAGTTTTGGTGACGATGTCTACATATTATTCTCAGATCTTATATGTCCAGCCCTAACCTCCTGTCTTGGCTTGCCAACTCTCTTTTGAACATTTTGAGCTAGATGTGCTGTAGGCACTTGGAACTTTAGTTATTAAACTCATTATCTCTTCTGCCCCATCTCGACCATTCCCTCTTCCAACTTCCCAATTACTACTGAGAGGCCACTATCCTCCTAGGCACCTGGCCAGGCTTGCAATTTAGGTGTCATCTTGAATTCATTCTCTCTCACTTCTCTTATCCAATCTGTGCCAAATCCTTTTGATATTATCTTTGTAACCTTTCCTGTATATATCTTTCTTCTGAGTGTCACCATTTGGGTGCAGGCCCTCATATTTCATCCCTAAATTATTGCAGTAGTCTTGCAGTTTATTCCCTTGCCTCAAACATCTCCCCACTCCAGTCCATATATTCCATTTATTTGATAAAATGATCTCTTCCTAAAGTGCTGGTCTATCAATTCCTTTCCCTTCTGACCTTTTTAGTCCTTTTATACTTTATTCCCCTCTACTTTCTAATCCACAGACTGGAGATTCCTTTTCACTGGCCATTCTCCATGCTTAGAATTTCTCTCTCTCTCTCTCTCTCTCTCTCTCTCTCTCTCTCTCTCTCTCTCTCTCTCTCTCTCTCTCCTTGTCTCCATCTTTGTCTCTGTCTCTCTGTCTCTGACTGACTGTGTCTAGCTGTCTGTCTGTCTCTCTTTCAGACTTAATTCTACTTTCTATAGGAAGCTTTTCCCAGTCTTGCTTGTTCTCTGGGATTACTTCCCCTTTACACAGTATTGACATATATAGATATATAAAACTATATATAGATATAGATATATAAAACTATATATATATACATATATATATATATGTATATGTACACACACTTAATATGTGCCAGGTACTATATTAAGCACCTTATTAATAAGATCTGAAACATATGAATATAATGGAACACTATTGTGCTGTTGCTGATGAACAGGCAGATTTCAGAAAAACCTGGAAAGACTTACATGAACTGATGCTGAGTGAAGTGAATATTACCAAGAGATCATTGTGTACAGTAATAGCAACATTGTATGATGATCAATTATGACTGACTTAACTTTTTAATATCATAAAATGATCCAAGACAATTCCAAAAGTCTCTTGAAAATACTATCTTCATCCAGAGAAAGAACTAATAGAATCTGAATGCATACTGAAGCATATTATTTTCACTTTCTTTGGAGTTTTTTGTGCTTTTTTTTCTTTTGTTCTCTTTCTTATTTCATAACATGATGAATGTGGAAATGTTTTATATGATTACCTTTGTATAACCTCTATCAGAATGCCATCTTGGAGAGGAAGGAGAAGAAGAGAAAAAAAAAATTGGAACTCAAAATATTATAAAAAATAAATGTTGAAAATTGTCTTTACATGTAATTGGAAAAAATAAATAAACATATAGGGTCTCAATTTAGAGGTCATCTGTGCTTCTTTATTTATTGTAATTCTACACATCTGCTCAGTCATTAAATCACCTCTTCAACACTTTTCACATCCATTTCCTTCTCTCAAGGGAACCTCTCTGATTTAGCCAATCAGAGAAGAATTTATTTTTAAAATTTACATATTATATAATTTATATTATATTATATTATAAAATTTATATAATTGAATTTAATTTTATAAACCCATTTTATGTGTTAGGCACTATGCTAAGCACTGGGGATACAAAGAAAGCTAAAAATCTGATCCCACCAACTTACCCTTAAGGAATTCTCATTCTAATGGAGGAGATAACAATCAAATAACTATGTATATAAAAGGTAGATAAAAACTGAGGAAAGGGAAGGTAACCTCACCAGGAAGGCTAAACCAGTGAGGAGCCTGGAAAGAAACCTTGTGGAAGGTGGGATTTGAGCTAACTTATTTTTCTTTCATACCTTCCCCCCCCCCCCAAGGAATGCATTTTTTTTTCTCTCTCTCTCTCTTGTTCCCCCTATGGGGAAAACAAGAAAAATAAAAGTCTTCTTATTTGTGTGTGTAGTCTAGCAAAACAGATTTCTGAATTGACCTTGTTCAAAAATTATGTTTCATTCTGTATCCTGGCTCCATCTGCTTTCTATCAGGATGTTGGTATCATGCTTCATCATCAGTTCTCTGGAATCATGGTTAGTCAGTGTGATTACAATTCAGAAATCTTTCAAAGTTGGTTTTCTTACAATGTTGTTAGCATTTAAAGTGTCCTTTCTGCTTTGGGTCTTCACTCTGTATCAGTTCATACAAGTCTTTTTAGGCTTCTCCAAAATGATTTCTCTCATATTTTCTTATGGTATAGTATTCACTATTTCATTATATTCATATTCTATAATTAATCTAGCTATTCCCCAATTATGGGTACTCCCTTCATTTTCAGTTCTTTGCCACTGCAAAAAGAGCTAATATAAATATTTTTGTGCATAAAAATTCTTGTTCTCTTTGAAATTAGAGGTGTGTTTTAAAATAAGCCTGGAAAACAAAAGGCAAAAGTGAGAAAGGAGGACATTATAGATATGGGGAATACCTAGTGAAAAGGCATGCAGTCATGCAAATCAGATTAAAAGCATGATACTTTGTATAACTCAAGATCAAAAAACAATTGACTTGAAAGTACAAAATATCTACAATATTAAGAGAAATAATTAAAAGAAGTGGTGCTAAAGGGAAAATAGCACTTCTATTCATCAAATTACATTATAAAAACAACAATCCTCAAATCTAGTATTTATTTTTAAAACAGAGAGGTAGATTAATGAAACAAATTAGACAAAGGAGAATTAGAAACAATGGGATTCAATAATCCAGTCATATGTTGGAAAACATGAAGTTCTTAGAAAAGAACAATAAAAATTGTAGGAAAACTGGAAGACAGTCTGACAGAAATTTGGCTTTTACCATATTCCACAATATATTCTAAATGGATGCATGACTTACCATTAAAAATTAATCTCCTGGGGCAGCTAGGTGGCACAGTGGATAGAGCACCAGCTTTGGAGACAGGAGGACCTGAATTCAAATGTAATCTCAGACACTTACCACTTCCTATCTCTGTGACCCTGGGCAAGTCACTTAACCTGAATGTCTCAGAAAAAAAAAAAAGGGAGGGGGGATAAAATTATACTATTAAAAAAAACTAGAAGATCAATAGATTAAATGCCTTTTACAGGTATGGATAGAAGATGTATTTTTAGTCAAACAAGGGATTTGAGGCAATTATAGATGATAAAATTGATAACATGTAATTGATTACATAAAACTGAAAACCTCTACAGAAACAAATGAATTCACCTAAAATAATAGGGAAAGCAGTTGTATGGGAAATCTTTGCACATAATTTCTCTCAGGATTTATTCAGCATATATCACAATTACCATACACACACACACACACACACACACACACACACATATACTCAACAATGACCACTGGTTTGGAAAAGGTCAGTTTATTCCTCAATCCTAAAAAAAGGGCAAGGCCAAAGAATGTTTAAATTAACAAATAATTACATTCAGTCCATATGCCAGCTAGGCTATGCTTAAGATTTTATAAACTAGGTTCAGCAATATGTAAACTAATAATTACCAAAAGTGCAAACTGGTTTTCAAAGAGCAGAAGAACTAGAAACCAAATTGCCAACATCTGCTGGATTATGGAGAAAGCAGGAGAATTCCAGGGGTGTGGGGGGGGGGGAGAGAACAAAACATTTATTTTTGCTTCATTGACTGTACAAAAGCTTTTGACTATGTGGATCATAAAAAATTATGGCAAATTTTCAAAGAGATGAGAGTATCATATCATCTTAGTTGTTTCTTGAGGAATTTGTATGCAGGTCAAGAAGCAACAGTTAGAACTGAATGTAGAATAACTGATTAGTTCAAGATTGGTAAGGAAGTACCAGTCTATATACTGTCACTTTATTTAATTTATATGCAGAGTACATCATATGAAATGCCAAATTGGATGAATCAAAAGCTAGAAGTAAAGCCAGGGAAAATATAAAAAATCTCAGATGTATAGATGATACCATTCTGATAACAGAAAGTGAAGAATTGAGACTCTTGATAAGGGTTAAAAGGAAGAGTATAAAAGCTGGCTCGAAGCTTAATATTAAAAAAATAGCCAAAGAAAACAAAAATCATGGTATCTTGTTTCATCATTTCCTGGCAGTTAGAGGAAGAAGAAATGGAAGCAGTAGCCAATTTAAATTCTTGGACTCAAAAATCACTTCAGACAGCAACTAAAGCCCTGAAATCAAAAAGATGGTTGCTCCTTTAGAAAGAAAGCTATGGCAAATCTGTACAGCATCCTAAAAAGTAGAAACATTATCTTACTTCCAAAGGTCCATATAATTAATGCTATGGTTTTTCTAGTAGTAATATATAGCTATGAGAGTTGGACTAAAAGGAAATCTGAGTACCATAGAATTGACACTTTGAAATTGTGGTGCTGGAGAAGACTTTTGAGATTTCCTTGGATAGTGAAGAGATCAAGTCAATACTTAAAGGAACTAACTATGACTATTCATTGGAAGTATAAATATTGAAGCTGATACTTAAATACTTTGGCCACCTGAGAAGAAAGGATTCATTGGAAAAAGACTGTTGCAGAGAAAAATTAAAGACAAAAGAAGAGGACAGCAGAGGATTAAATATTAATAGTAACAGGGAAGCAACAAATATGCTCTTGGACAGACTTCAGAAATTAGTGGAGGACAGAAGAGCCTGGAGTGATATGGTCCACAGGATCACAGAGCTGGCCATGACTGAACAACTGAACAACACATATGCATATATGATTCTTTTTTTCCCCTGAGACAATTGGGATAAAGTGATTTACCCAGTGTCACACAGTTAAGAAGTGTTAAGTATCAGAGATCAAATTTGAACTCAGGTCCTCCTGACTTCAGGGCTACATATAATGATGAAAAAACATTTCCTTATAGGGGTAAAAGCATATGAATAGTTCTCAAAAGAAAAATTGCAAGCTATTATTAACCACATTAAAGAATGCTCTCAATCACTAATAATAAGAGAAATACAAATCAAAACAATCTTGATAAAAGATGGTAAGACAATGATGGGAGGCTGTCAGAAGATAGGCACAATAATGTGTTGATGAAGCTGTGAATCAACACAACCATTTTGGAAAGCAATTTGGAATTATACCTACATGCTTATATCTTAAGGAGATCATTGATAAGAAGAAAGTCTTCATATACAACAAAATATTTATCATAACTTTTTTGTGTAATTGCAAAGAATTGGAAATAAGACTTGTCAATTAGGGAATAGCAAATTGTGCTACCTTCATGTAATTAAATATTATTGTGCTATAAGAAATGGTAAATGTGATGAATGCAGAGAAGCATGGATAAATTAACTGAGGCAGAGTGAAATAAGGAGAGCCAAAAAAAAAAAAAATACACACTATGACTGCAGCAATGTAAATCAAATGTAAATCAAAAGAAAGAGTCACAAATACATTTTTAAAAAATCAGAAATAAATGTAGCAAAATTATAAAAAATAAGCATGACTCAAAAGAGACATGAAAAGAAATTCCCATCTAACCCCTTTGCAGAGGTGAGAGGTCTACAAGTTGTATATACCGTGCATATTTTCAGACTTTTTTTCGATGTACTGAAAAGTTTAGATGATTATTTTTCCTTTTTCTCTGGCTTAAAAAAATCTATTTATTATATGAGATGGCTCTCTGGAAAGAAAAAGAGAAAAGTATAAATTAAAAATGAAGTACACAACCGGATAAGACTGGGCTTGAATAGGTCTCCATCTGTACCCACACCAATGAAACAACAGATTTATTGAAATATTGAAGAGAAGTAGTTTCTTGACAATTTTGATGACTGAAAACGTGTCACTTCTAGAAATAGCTTACTCTTCCAAGTATTCTGCATGAGTCACTCTTTGCTTACATTTTTCAAACCTCAGATATGCTAGACTAGAAGTAAGCAATCAAAGCAACTGTGCCAGTGAGTTCTCTCTTCACCATATGCACTTTTCTCTCTGACTTGTGTTTGTTTCTTTGCTGGGGGTAGATCAGGTAATGAAGTGATGAAAGTGGCTGCATTCTATTAAAGCACATTTTTTCCCAGGGTGAGACGGTCCAGGGATAAACTAGGGAGTGGCATTTTCCTTACCTCCAGTGGACCATGGAGAAAGCAAGAAGACCTTGTTGGAAATGTGGTAAGCTGTCCTATAAAGCAAAAGAAGGCACTTCAAAATGCCCACAAGGGCATGGGTTGGGCTGTCCCAGAAAAAGCGAAATATTTTCCAGAATTTTTCAACCATATATTCTTTGAGATAGGGGTGTGAGGCAGTGCAAAGCTAAAGAAGGGAACAAAGGGTCTACACCTGCTAGAGGGCCATGCCTTCATGGAATGCCTCTGCTTTCCCATCCCAGGGACTTTTAATTTCTTTTGATTTTGATTTTGTTTTATCCTTTATTCTCTTGGGAGATGTGTGTGTGTGTGTGTGTGTGTGTGTGTGTGTGTGTGTGTGTGTGTGTGTGTGTGTGAAGGGAATAGAAAACAGGAAATAGAAAATAGACAATTTGGGGCCAGAGTATATCTGGAGGGATGATGGAGCCCTCTTACTTGTTAAGTAATTTGTCCTGAGCCATGAGACCAAGAGCTGCAATTCTGAAAGGACTGGTGTCCCCAGGGAGGACAAATAGTACTTAAGGGGGCAAAATTCAAAGAGTATTGAACTAGAAGTGGAAAGATTTGGTTTCTAGATCCTGATTTAATTACTTTGTAAAATAATTATAATGATAGCCACTTAGTAATTATATAAAATAAATATTATAAATGGCTAACATATAAATGGCATTTAGAAAAGTGTTATTTGTATTAATTTAATAAATACAAAATATATAAATAGCATTTATAGATAAGTAGCTAATACAAAAAATAATTTATATAGCACTTTAAAATTTCTAAAACACTTTAGAAATATTATCTCATTTGAGCTTCATGATGAGGAAACTGAGGAAGAGAGAAGTTAACTGACTTTCCCAGGGTTACACAGGTATCATGTGACCGAGGATTGAATTTGAATTCTGGTTTTATTGTCTCCAGGTCTATCCATTGAACCACTAAGTAGCCTGGTAGAGAATTGTACCAAATGGTCTTTATGGCCCTGGTTAGCTTTGTTAATGTATCATTTCACTCTTGTTGGACTCTTCATGACAAATCTTGAGTTTTTCTAGGCAAAGATACTGTATTTATTTGCCATTTCCTTCTCCAGTTCATTTTACAGATGAGAAAACTGAGGCAAACAGGGTTAAGTGACTTGCCCAGGATCACACAGCTAATAAATGTATGAGGCTGCATTTGAATTTACAAATTTACTAATTCCAAGCACTATTTACTGGGCCACCTAGCTGCTCTTGAGTTTTGTTGTCCAGTTATTTCTGACTCTTGATGACTCCATTTTAGGTTTTCCATTTCCTTCTCCAGGTTATTTTACAGATAAGGAAACTGAGAGAAATAGGATTGAGTGACTCACACCAGGTCACACAAATAGTAAGTATCTGAGGTGGGATTTGAGCTCAAGTCTTCCAGACTCCAGATCTTGTGTTCTATTGTGTCACCTTCTATAAATCTGTAAATATAAGATTTTTGGCTCCATGTCAGTTCAGGCTCAATTTCCAGAAAATTTGGATATACCTTTTTATGTGACTTTGGACAAATTCCTTTCCCACTTTGGAACCTCACTTTCCTCCTCTGTAAAATGTGTGTGTTGTACTAAATCAGGGTTTTGTAATCTGGGATCCAAATTTTTTTTCTTTTTTTTTTTTGCTGAGGCAATTGGTGTTAAGTGACTTGTCCAGGGTCACACAGCTAGGAAGTGATAAGTGTCTGAGACCAGATTTGAACTCATCTCTTCCTGACTTCAGTGCTGGTGATCCATCCACTGTTCCACCTAGCTGCCCCCAATCCATAAATTTTTTGTTGTGCCTGTTTTGAAAATATATTTTGATCTATATTCCAGTATAATTGGTTTTCCTTTGTCATTTGCATTTTGTGTATTTAAAAATATAATTCTGGCTTCACCAGACTGCCCACGGAGTCCATGACACACAAAAAGACAAAGAACTCTTGAGCTAGATAATTTCTGAGGTCCTCTTCAGGTATAACCATAAAGGTTACCATTCCCTCTTCACCTCAGGGTCCCCATTTAGGTTTATGAAAAGAAACAATTGACTTTAACACCTATTTGTCATTGAAAAAAGTTTCTAGACAGCACCATTTACTGGGGAGATAGCCTTCACAGCAACAACCTCTTTAAAATCCTTATTGCAATATATTCCTGTACAATAGTGTCCAGCTCTCCCTATTCCTCCAAACAAAGGATTTGTCAGTTGTCCTGGACATCCCTTGAGGTGCTTTCCCCAAACATAAAAATTTCTGGTTATAATTCAAGAATCTAGACATGACAAAGTAACCATTTGAGATCAATTGCAATGTATTGGAGAGATCTGGACTTGGGGGGATATTTTCTTTTCATTTAAAAAAATAAAGCAATTATTTTGATAATGTATAAGGGTCTGAAGAGGAAGCTCGGACAGTGCAATCAGGAAGTACAAAGGCCTTGAAGCCTGAAATCCCCGATGTGGTTTTCTGTGACCAGTATGGACTGCCTAGTGAGCAAAAGCTCTGGTCTCATTGAGATTATGTCATCAATGGGAAGCGTCACCTTCTCTAATTGGCTGTGCATGTGACCTCATATACCCTCTAAAAGTTGGGGGGACCAGGAAGAAGGTAGAGTTTAATGGGAGTTCAGTTAGGAGTTCCCTAAGAGTCAGCAGGAGGTCAACTAGGAGCAGGATGTGAACAGGTGGAATAAAGACCTTGAGCTTGTAAGCCGCTGTCCTCAGGTGCTCTGTTGAACATGAGAACCAGTACTCGGTGAGGCCATGGCCAGAGATCTCTGAAGATCTCTGATTGAGGCAAGATTGGTAAAGAACCACTGTGAGAGACAGTGGCCAGAGATCGTCTGAAGGACAGGGAATTAGGCGTTACTGGTAACCATAGCATCTAACTGGGAGGGGCTACAATAATGTAAATATGATATCTTGAAGTAGACAATTTAGCGCTAGATCACATACATATGATCTTGTAGAGTATAGAGCCATCTTAATCCATTAGAAAAGAGAGTGGCAAGCCACTTTAGTATCTTTACCAAGAAAATCCTTTTGACAGTCTACCTCATTAGAATCATGAAGAATTGAATATAACTGAACAACTAAACCACAGCAATCTTCCATAATTCAGGATGCTTAGAGTAATTCATACTTAGAAGGAGTTATTGATGGACTCATTTTCACTGACAAATTATTATATACATATATACATGGTTTTTAAAATTATGAATTTCTCTCTTATAAGTGAACTTGCAATTTAAGCATTTTAGGATTTCTTGGCAACTTGATTGATTCAACTTTCTTAATAAAAGATCTCAACTCCATAATACCTAAATAAGCATTTGAAAAGTGGAAAATTCAGCCAATCAATTGTTTTTGTTAATATATACATTAAAGAAAGAAACAATATTTTATTATTTTTCTTTTTTATTTTTCAAAACATATACATAGATAATTCTGCAACATTGCATTCTTGCAAAACCTTGTGTTTCAGTTTTTCACCCCTTCTCCCACCCCTTTCCCCAGATAGCAAGTAGGCCAATATATGTTAAACATGGTAGAAATATATGTTAAATAAAATATATGCATATATATATTTATACAATTACCTTATACAAAAAAAAAATTAAATCAAACAAGAAAAGAAAATGATGGAGAAAAATGCAAACAAACAATATAATTTGAAAACATTGACCCTTGCATAACCTTGTGTTTCAGATTTTCTCCTTCTCCTCCCCACTCTCTCCCCTAGATGGCAAGCAATTCAATATATGTTAAACATGTTAAAATATATGTTAAGTACAACATATATATAAACATATTTTACAATTCTCTTGCACAAGAAAAATAAGATCAAAAAAAGAAAGTAAAGGAGTAAGAAAACTAAATGGAATCAAACAACAACAAAAAGAGTGAGAATGTGATGTTGTGATCCACATTCAGTTCCTACAGTCCTCTCTCTGGATGTAGATGGCTCTCTTCTTCACAAGATCATTGGAACTGGCATCAATCATCTCATTATTGGAAAGAGTCATGTTCATCAGATTTGATTGTCACATAATACTGATGTTGCTGTGTACAATGATCTCCTTAGCATTATTTCACTTAGCATCAGTTCATATAAGTCTCTCCAGGCCTCTCTAAAATTATCCTCCTAATCATTTCTTATAGAACAATAATATTCCATAACATTCACATAGCATAACTTCTTCAGTCATACTCCAACTGGAGAATGGCAGGCATCCATTCAGTTCTGAAGGTAATTTTCACTGAATTAACTGAAGTTATTGAATTCTGACTTTATTTTGAAGTTTTGTAGATAACAACCTTACTTATTTGCTAATTAAAAAATAATATTCCATATTAGAGACAAAAGCTTGTATTCAACTGAAGTCACACTTTATTAGGACTTTGTATATAAGGTATTATGTTAAGTACAAAAATAATGATACTCATAAACACTTTATCTGGTTAGGACCTCAAAATGCATTAAATGATACAATTAAAATGAACATTATACAAGTCATATACAATGCATCTAGATATTGAGAAAAAAAATCGGTGTTAAGCATAATTAAAACTTCTAGAAGGATTTAAGTTAGATTTCAAAGGAATTTGCAGTATAGTTACACAAACTAGCATTGTACAAAGGAAGAAGAACAGGAATAGATGTAGGAGAAAAAAAATAGTCATTCAGTGAAGAGGATTCAACTTGTAGAGAGCCTTGAAATCTACTGTCTTTGGGAATTTGTTAGAATAGCCTTTGGATAGAGTTGTTGGTTTTTAAAGAGTAGATAGAAATGAAAAATCAGTTTTAGTGAAATGATTCTTTTTAGTCTGTATAAGAATGGACTGTGGGGTATGATTGGAAGACAGGACACAAACTAGGATATAATATCTTATAGCATACAATGGATAAACAGTTAAGTGCCAGATATATACAAAATGGAAATCATGATACTGAAGACATGAGTATATGAGATAGTAACTATAGAGGATCAAAGATAATAGATCAAAACTTAATATATAATAAAGGATTTTACCTTTAACATATATATACTTTCAAAGGAGTGCTTCTGAAAGATCAGGTAAGTTGGTCAGAGCCAGAGACCCACATTGTCTGCTAGTACTAGATGAAAACAAGGTTACAAAATTGGGAAAATATTTTTAAAGTTAAAGGTTCTGATAAAGGTCTCATTTCCAAAATATATAGAGAACTGACACTAATTTATAAGAATTCAAACCATTCTCCAATTGATAAATAGTCAAAGGATATGAACAGACAATTCTCAGATGATGAAATTGAAACTATATCCACTCATATGAGTGTTCCAAATCATTATTGATCAGAGAAATGCAAAGTAAGACAACTCTGAGATACCACTACACACCTGTCAGATTGGCTAAGATGACAGCAACAAATAATGATGAATGTTGGAGGGGATGTGGGAAAACTGGGACACTGATGCATTGTTGGTGGAGTTGTGAAAGAATCCAGCCATTCTGGAGAGCAATTTGGAACTATGCCCCAAAAGTTATCAAACTGTGCATACCCTTTGATCCAGCATTGCTGCTATTGGGCTTATATCCCAAAGAAATACTAAAGAAGGGAAAGGGACCTGCATGTGCCAAAAATGTTTGTGGCAGCTCTTTTCGTAGTGGCTAGAAACTGGAAGATGAATGGATGCCCATCAACTGGAGAATGGTTGGGTAAATTATGGTATATGAAGGTTATGGAATATTATTGCTCTGTAAGAAATGACCAGCAGGAGGAATACAGAGAGGCTTGGAGAGACTTACAGCAACTGATGCTGAGTGAAATGAATAGAACGAGAAGATCGCTGTACACTTCAATGTTGTATGAAGATGTATTCTGATGGTAGTGGAAATCTTCAACATAAAGAAGATCCAACTCACTTCCAGTTGATCAATGATGGATAGAAACAACTACACCCAGAGAAGGAACACTGGGAAGTGAATGTAAATTCTTAGCACTACAGTCTATCTACCCAGGTTACTTATACCTTCGGAATCTAATACTTAATGTGCAACAAGAAAATGGTATTTACACACATATATTATATCTAGGTTATATTGTAACACATGTAAAATGTCTGGGATTGCCTGTCATCAAGGGGAGGGAGTAGAGGGAGGGAGGGGATAATTTGGAAAAATGAATACAAGGAATAATGTTATTAAAAAAAATTACTCATGAATATATACTGTCAAAAAAAATTATAAATAAAATTAAAAAAAAAAAAAAGAAAACAAGGTTACAGTACCCTTAGAATATCATTGCCCATTAATTGGCAAACAAATCACACCATTTATTCTTTGGGTTTGGAAGAACATGCAGCAAATAGCAAAATATGTCCTTTACATTTACTAAGTATGTTCAGCTAATTTTTTTTTAAATGATATATCCTTGTAGACCCTTTGCATGCAAGAGTTTACTGCATTTGAAAAATGTAACATTTACTTTATCTAGTACAGGGACTAAATTTAAGGGTTATGATGATTGATCTATTTACCTTTTTGTAACTTCATTATAGGTTCTTGAAATGAAGAAGTTAGCATTAAGAATTTACTTTATCTATTGTTCCAGGCAATACATGCTGCTTACATATAGCAATCATTCATAATTAATGTTTTTTATTAAAAGCAGATGCCTTTGTAACTCAGAGAGCTCTCACTTAACTATAACATAGTATATTCTCCAAATGATTCTTCTGTTTTGACCCTGGAGAGAAGATGCCCTGTACTAGACAGAGTAGCTCCTCATTACAACACTCTATCTGGACAATCCCACATCATGTTTTAGTCCCTACTCTATCTCCCTTTCCCAAAATCAATTTATCATCCTATAATTGTACTCAAAATCTGTTATTTCCTAAACCAAAGTTCCCTTACTTTGCCACCTCTCATCTCTTAAGTGTTTTATCTGTATTGCCCTAATAGAAGTTCAGCACTTCTGATGTTCCATATTATGCCTATCAGATTGGCAAAATTGACAAAAAGGATAACAAATGTTGGAGGGGCTACAGGAAACAAGCACATGAATGCATTGTTGGTAGAATTATAAGCTAGTACAACCATTCTGGAAAGCAATTTGGAACCACTTCTAAGAAGTTCTAAACTGTGAATGTTCTTTGACCCACTATGAGAAGTCTAAAGAGGTCTAAAAATGAGGGAAAAGACATCATTTCTACAAAAATACTTATAGTAGGTTTTTTTTTTTTTTAAGTAAAAAACTGGAAAATAAAAGGGTGCCAATCTTTTAGGGGAATGGCTAAACAAATGAGGGTACATTAATACTATCATAGTGGTATGAATAATTTCAAAAAAGCTTGTATGAACTGATGGAGAGTTGAATGAGCAGAACTCAGACAATTTTTTCTCTAAAAAGAACTTTGTAAAAATAAACAACTTTGAAAGACTAAAGAACTCTGATAAACAAAATGAGCAACCATTATTCTAGAGGATCTGTGATTAGCAAAACTGAATACAAATTTTTGGAAATGGGCAATATAGAAATTTGCTTTGCTTGACTATACATATCTTGCAAGGTTTCCCACCTTTCTCTGGGGGATAGGAGAGAATAGATGCTTATTAAAAATTTTTTTTCTAAATAATTCAATAATTGAGTTGCATTTATTAAAATTATATATATATGTATAAAGCATATATATAAACACAGGGTTTTTTTTCTGGGACATGCCTTTGCCACTGGATAGGTAGTGAACACCCTCAGACAGGAAATAGCCTTTGAAGTGATCTTTTAAAGAAGCTAGGGAATCTTAAGAGTCAGGGATGGAGGAGATTCCAAATATGAGAGGAAAAAAGCACAGATAGGAAGTGGAATGTTACATTGAAGAACAGCATTCTTAGTTTGGCTTGACAGTTGATAGTCTTTCTTGAAGGGAAATAATAAATAACACGCCTAAAAAGGTAAGTTACAATTCTTTTGTGAAATGCTTTAGAAGTCAAACACCTAATAGTAGGAGTCTTATTAAACTAAATAGGCTCATTCTACCCTTTCTACTCTTCATTCCCATTTTCCTACAGCCTATCAGCTATTTCCTTGAAGAACCCAAATAGAGATAGGTCTGTAAGACTGTCATGGGACATTTTTTTTAGGGGAGGGGTCAGGATCTGCAATTTTTATTGGCTTAGGGAATTCTAATAGCAGCAATTTAGTACTCATTTGAGTACTAAATATCTCAATTGATCCTAATAAATTAGGCAGAAGATAGGGATGAGACACTATTATCCTCATTTTATTGAAGAAACTAAGGCAAACACAATCTGATTACGGAGAATTCCACCAAATAGTTTTCTCTTTTTGTTTTTGGACTTGCTCCATTGTTCCCCTCCTGTGTTGGCCAGGCCTTCCCAAGCTTTGCATAAATGAAAGGGATGACCCTTATTAAATATCTCAAACTAGATTTGAACCGACTACAGGTGCAGTGCTCTTGGATCCTAAACCTGCCTCAGAATGAGTCTTACACTTATGAAATCACAGGTCTGAATCAAAATGTGATTTATAACTTGAAAAAAAAGAAGTCTTTCCCCATATATACAATATAAACAAAAAAACACACAGAACAAGGAATTATACTTCAATGGCAGCAGAAAATTCTCTTTATGTGTGTAGTTCTTCAAAGGGTTACTGTATCTCCTTCCTTCTGAATGAGGCAGTTCTCCAAGACTATGAGTTACAGACTAGTTATTGATCTGCATTGCTGAAGAATCTTTCATATTAATATTTCCTACATTGACAAAATCAGATTCAGATTAACCAATATAAACAAAATATGATTTACAATTTGTTCATTATGTTTTCTTCCTTCATTAGAATGTGACTCTTGAAGATAGAAAAAAAATTTTTTTACTTGTATTTGTGTCACCTGAATGTAGCTCAGTTCCTGACACATCATAACTAATTGCTATTATTGTTCAATCATATCTGTCTCTGTGATCCCATTTGAGATTTTCTTGGCAAAGATATTGAAATGGTGGCCATTTCCTTCTTCAGATCATATTACAAATTAGGAAACTGAGGCAAACAGGGTTAAATGACTTGTCTAGGGCCACATAGTATCTGAGGCCAGATATGAACTCAGGAAAATGAATTATGACTTAAGACTTGGCACTCTTTCCATGGCAAATAATTAAACACTTTACCATCTATCTAAAGTGTATATCAAAGTTATTTTGGTACGTTGAGCAAGCCTTAAGAGTCAGGAAGACTGGAGTTTAAAATGGGTTTTGTAGCTCTGAACTATAGCCTCTCAGTATCTCTAAGCAGCTCCTAAGGCTACTCAAGATTTGTTTTGGTAAAGAGACTTCCCTCTAGTCCTGAAAAAATTATCAGAATTATCAAATTATGACTTTATCCTGCTGTAATGTTCGGGCTAGCTTTCTGTCATAGTCTGACCCAATCTCCTTCAGAAGTCTGCTATTCTCAAGCAACCTCCATGAATCTGACTTTGTCCCCAGTTTAAATACCCTATTATAATTGCATCATTACAGTATACTGAATATGTGTGAACTAGAGAACCATTGTATCACCATAGGAAGTACTAAGTATATATGTGAACTAGAGAACCATTATCTCATCAATTCCATTGAGTTAACACCTTGTTTCAAGTATACTTCTCCAGAGGTTCCCATTCTCTATATCCTGCCAAGAAAGTTACTGAGAAAAGTTCAAAAATAGATTTAGTCATAGCTAATATATTGAACAAATTAATGCTGAGCTCTGAGACCACATCCCTATCTACTATAGCAAGTTTTTTTTTTTTTAACAAATTGAGCTAAAATATTGTAATCTGAGAAAAACAAAACAAAACAAAAGATCTGTCAAGTTCCTATGTTTAAAATGTAAACTATTATTTAATAATGAAAATTGAAAGCTAGCATAAACAAAGCATGTATTTGAAGAAAATTATTCATGTTTGAATGGATTCACAATTTACAGAGAAAATTAAGGTTATAGAAGCTCACAATATTTTCACGTCTGAACAAATAACAATAAATTAGCTGAAGAATATTAAGAATCAACAATGTTCCCTGGCTTTAAATTTCTTTTTATTATTACAATACATAAATAGTCTGGATGTTTTCTTTTCTGTCAATAAATAAAAGCATGTTTCCATGTAAAAATTCCTTTCATTCCAGTTTAACCTAGAAGCCTTTTGTGGGGCTACCAAACAGATCCAATCATCCAAGCTGGCTCAGCCCAGTCTGATTAGTTTATTTAAAAGTACCTGGTTTGGTTTCAAGTGCTTGATTTAATAGATTTCCATTGTTGTATTTCTGGGCCACACTAGACTAGATAAATCATCTGTACCTAAGAGTATTTAACTCTGTCTTCAAGTACTTCTATTATGCGTATACATTCCATTAATAACTAGTATTTAGATAGCTTGCTGTGTGCCCAGAACTGTGTTAAGTATTTTGCAATTATTATCTCATTTGATTCTCACAGCAACTCTGGCAGATTAGTGCTTTTATAATCTCCATTTTACAGATGAGGAACCTGAGACAAACGTTAGATGACTTGACTTGCCCAAGGTCACCCGGCTAGTAAGTATCTAAAGCTAGATTTGTACTCTGGTCTTCCTCACCACAAGCCCCATGCTACTTAGCTGCCCTAGTATCATTGGGTCTCTAGAAAAGTTTCTCCATGGAGTACATTTAGTAATTATAGATATTTCCCTGAAATTACTTTGGAAGCTGTAGTATCCCTTTAAGATGCCCAATATGCCAAGTAATAAATTATTCAACTGTACTCAGCTCCTTCAACCTCTCTCTAGCTAGCAAACCAAAGCCAAGTTGTCCAAGGGTTCGATGCGTTTAGAAGCCCCAAGGGATTGCCCTGTTCTGCATCCCTTAGTGATTCAGTGCCTGCTGGCCTTAGCTCATGCTTCCTCTGAGCATCTGTTGTTTTCCAGTATAATATTTTCCACTGCCTGTTATCCAGTTTGGCTCAAAGCGGTAAAACAATTTAAGCCCCCTTAATGCTGTTGCGAATCTCCCTCAGGGATCTGAATAGATTTCCTGGTTCTGTCCACACAGTTTGCCATAAAGGCATTTTTCAGGGATGTGGGATTCATTATTGATCTGGTTACAGATTTCAGTCATATTCACTGATGCTGTTGCTTGTTTCTTCCCTTTTCCTTATTTCTTGAAGAACACTGTATGTCAGAAATTTTTTCTTGACAATGAGATTTACTTTTCACTCTGTCTTGCAAAGAACTAGTTTGGGGCAAGAACACTAAATTTGGAGAAAAAGAATCTGGATTTGAACTAGCTTTTTTGCTTACTATCAATGTAGCATTGATTAAATGCTTATTATATGCCAGGCACTGCTGGGCAGTGGTGGAAAATATTGGAAAGTGAGATAATCCTTGCTCTCAAGGAGTTTACATTCTACTAGTGGACTAGAATAAATTCACAAATACAGAATATACACACACAGAGACATATAAAGATAAAATAAATGCATAATTATACCTTCTGGGAATTAACAATTTCATGAATTTCATGAAGCCTCTTGAATAAGGGTATACATGGAGCCTTGAAGAGAACTAAAATTTCTAAGAAGCACAAGAATAATAATAAAGTACAATAATAAGAACTAGCATTTATATAGAATTTTAAGATTTACAAAGCACTTTACAAATCTTATCTCATTTGATTCTTACAACTACCATGGGAGATATCCTTTTTTTTTTTTTTTCCCAACAGATGTGGGGTACTGAGGTAGAGATTGAGTGGCTTGCTTAAAATTACACAGCTAGTACATGTCTAAAGCTAGATTTAAACTTAGGTCTTTGTGATTCCAAGTATAATTTATTTTAAATTTTTTTATTTATTTTATTTTTAATTTATGTAACTAAAACAAGCATTTCTATAACACAATATAATAAAAAATTGCACATGAAACTACAAATCTACACATGACTTACTATTCTTTTTAAATATATAATAGAGTTATCATGTTTTGTAATTTTCTTTTTTCCCTTCCCTATCCCCCCCCCATAGATGACTACTATTAGAAAAAAGTGTATATGTGTGTGTATTCACATATACATATATATGTAAAGTCATCCTATACATATTTCTATTTATTAGTTCTTTCTCTGGATGTAGATAGTGTCATTCTTTATATGTCCTTTGCAGTTAATTTGTTTATTTCCATCAGTTTATTGCATGTTGTATTGGGGAGAATAGCAAGTATGTCTGAAATATAAAAGTTTGTGAGGAAAACTGTGTAATTTGCCTGGAAAATTAGGTTGTAGAAAAATTTGAAGGGCAAGTCACTTAACTAGGGTGACTAAGTGATATGGTAGATAGGATGCTAGAGCTAGAGTCAGGAAGAACTTAATTCAAAACCTGCCTCAGACTTGCTAGCTATGTTTCCTTGGTCAAGTCATTTAACTTTTATCTGTCTTCAAGATAAAGAATCTACATTTCATGTCAAATAAGAGCCTGGATTCCTATAAAGATATCTTAATATCATAGCCTAGATTCTAAGGGACCTTAGAAATCATCTGGTAAAAACTTATCATTTTATAGAAAACTGAGGCCCAGAGAAATTAATTGCATTTATTTAGCATTTCACAAATAGTTAGTGTGATATTGTGATCCCAGATCTTTTATGGTTTTATGAAGAAGCTGCCAAGTCTTGTGTGATCCTGATGGTTATTTCTTGGTGCTTAAACTGTTTATTTCTGGTTGCTTGCAGGATTTTTTTATTTGATTGGGAGCTTTGGATTTTGAATATGACATTCTTAAGAGTTTTCATTTTGAGGTTTCTTTCAGCAGGTAAATAGTAGATTCTTATATCTTTATTTTGCCTATGGTTCTAGTAGATCTGGGCAGTTTTCATTTACAATTTCTTGAAATGTAGTGTCAAAGCTTTTTTTCTTTTTCTTTTAAATCATTGCTTTGATAAAAAGCAATGATTCTTAATTTAAATACTCTTTGTGTTTTCCAAGTGAGTTGTGTTGTATATCAAAGATCTTAAATTTTATTTTAAAAAAACTTTGTGATTCTATTCTAATATTTCTTGCTGTTTTGTGGAATCACCAACTTCTGTTTTGTCTATTCAAGTTTTCAAAGACCCTATTTCTTCTGATTCAGATTTTTTCTTTCTCTTCTTGACTTTCTCTTTCATTGAATTAATAAGATGTTTTCTTCTAAGCTATTTACATACCTTCCAACATTTTTCTCAAGAGCTTTGAGGTTCAGAGCAGTGATGTCATGACCTTTCAAATCTTAGGACAAGGGTCTTAGGGATCAAATGGAGCCCCTGGACCTAGGTTGTCTTCCTGAGTACTGCAGCAGTTCTAAGCTACTTACTATATTTTGCCATCACTCCCTGACATTTCTGACTATCCTGGAACTTTCTGACCATTCTTGAGTTTTCTAAGCATTGAAAATAATCAAAAGATCTTTCCACTCCTGTTGCCTCCAGACATAAAACCTTGCAGACTAAGACTACAAGATCATAGGCTAGAAGAGGTTCCCCTATGCTGGCACTGTCCTTACAGCCAGCTAGTCCCTTTTCCCATTGCTCTCAGACTTCTGATTGTTTTTTTTTTTTTTTTTTCTGTGCAATTCTGTAGGACAGATCTCTTACTGTAGCTTCTCAGTGAATTTCTGAGTCATTAATGAGTCTAATATAAACTCCATGGTTTTTCTTAAGTAGGTATGTGGAACTTAGATGGTCTTTCTCTTAATTGTTAGTCTTCTAGGTTGTAATAAAAATTTCATTTTTCTTCTGGAATTGAAAAAGCAGTTATTGAGTGTATATTATGTATGACACTATGCTTAAATGTTAGAGATGCAAATTAAAAAAGCAAAATAGTCCTTGCTTTCAAGGAGATCACGTTCTATTTGGGGATTGGCAATACACACACACACACACACACACACACACACACACACACACACACATATATAAGTGTGTACATGTTTGTATGTATATAGATACATGTAGCAGGTCTATATAATATGTGTACATGCATGCATATGTATGTATACATGTTTGTATATACACACACATATATTCTATAATTTCTCCTCTAAGTTTTTTCTCCTTTATGCTAAACATCCCTTTTTTTTTTCTGCTAATTAATCCTCATAGGGTCTGGTGTCCAGCCTTCTCACCCTCTTTATTGCCCTCTTCTGGGAATACTTCAGTTTGTCTGTTTCCTTTCTAAGCCATTGTTTATATTATTTAACATCAAAGTTTCTAATGTGCTTATTGGGAAAGAATACCAAGGATTGGCACACCCTATTATTGTATATTATGCTTCTCTCTTTTGCTACTTACAATTTTATTATATTTCTTTTGACTCTATTTATTTTAATATTACTATATAATATTCCATCATTTTTCTATTGCTATGTTTTCATCCATTCTCCATTTGAAGTTCATCCACTTGTATAAGTCTTTGCTACCACAGGTAATGCTGACATTCATATTGTGGTATATATTAAATCCTTTATTTTTGTCTTTGATTTCTTCAGGCATATCACTCTGTTTATCACAGTATAGGATTGGTTTTTGGCTACTATATTTACCCTGTTAATATGTATCTCTTTGCTTCTATTGCTCTCAGGCTTCTCAATCTCTTTTTGTGCAGCCAAATTAGACTTTTTTCTTCATCTTATCCTACCCTCTCATGTTTATGCACTCAGAACTATAATAAGTAATCCCTCTTTGTTTTTACCTGCTAAATTTTTCTATTTCTTACTACTCTGTCTCCATCTTTATCTGTTGAAATTCTTCTGTTCCTTTAAGGTTAGGGTCAAGTTATTATAGTCTTGATACATGGTTCCAGACAATCATCTGAATTCTATTCCAGTGCTCTTATATGCATTTATGATTCCATCAATTGGTGCCTTCCTGCCAAGGATGCAAATTTTAACAGATAAATGACTATCCATTCTTGGTGACTTTTGTCTGAGTCCTTCCACAAATTTGCCACAATGGATATCCAGCAGATATGCTAAGGAATTTTGTCTCATTCTCTTAAAACCCACAATGCAACAATGGAGCATTGGTCCATTAGTTAACTTTTACTTTTGCTACATGATCAGCCCATCTTCTTCTCTGACCATATAATTCTTTGATGAGACCCTTTATAACACTTGTGCATGATTTCTTCTCTGTGTTGCAGCCTGTTCATACCTATTATATGTCTTGAAATTACCCTTTTATTAATCCTCAGTTCAATTCTGCAGAGACTATCATGGTTCGTAACTCACAACCACACAAGAACGTCAAAAGAATATTGATATAAAAAAGCAGTGCCTTTTTTTTTCCAGGGGAAGCTTGATGTTATTAAAAGAACTTTGCAATTTCCCAAAGTTATGAAAGGTGGCCTTCTTCTTTCTGTTCAATTCTATGCCCAACTCATAATCCATTTGTAGTGTCTATTGTAAAGCTATATGGAGGAACAAGCTACATAAATTGTCCATCCAATTATATATCATAGTCTTAACAATAGACTTCATCCACTTGGTGTTTCGTATGTAGTTAATCAGACTTTTTGATTCAGAAATTATCTGCAATTAGAGGTAACTTAAGTAACTAAGTGGACAGAGCACTATCTGTAGTCAGGAAGTCTGGAATTCAAATCTGGCATCAGACATTTACTAGCTGTATGATTTTAAGCAAGTCAATTAACTGTTGTCTATCTCATCTGCCTCAAAGAGTTGTGTGAAAATTAAATGATTTAATATTTATAAATGGTTAGCATGGTGCTTGGCATGTAGTAGATACTATACTTATGCTTAATTATTATGCTTAATTCCTCTCTCCCTGACCCATACATACATATGAATGCAATCAGCATAAAGTTATCCACAAATCAAAGGCATCTAGAGATTCCTCTTTTTGTAGAGAGACCTTCTGTGACTTGCACTTATTAGATCTCCTTTCTTACTGTGGCAAATGTATCTTAGCTCAATCTATGTTAATGATCAGAGGGCTATCAAACAGGGTGATTTCTGGTGTTCTATCTTTACAGATCTCATGATTTTTGCATGGGAGACCTTGTTGAAAGAGAGAACTTAAAAAGGGGTTTTGTTCTGCTAAATCAAATGCTTTTTTTGAGTTACAAATAGTAAGAACCATGGGATTTTAACTTCTCTTCATCTTTCAGGTAATTGTATAATGGCAAAGATGTATTCTATTGTGGAATATTTACTTGTTAATACCATCCTCAAGGATAGTCTCTATTCATGTGTATGTTATTTTCATAAACAGTTTCTTTAAATGGAAAATAGGAATATAGTTCATTAATTATTTATGTTTTTTCACCTTTTGTTAAAACCTAAAATAAAATTTGGCATTTTCCTCTTTTTATATACTTTGAAATTGATCTCTCAATGTTCTCAAAACCACCAGCATGGAACTTCACTGTGTACAATTGTTCTTCTCCAACTTATTTTCCCATCTTTGTTTTCTACAGTGCCATTTCTATTTCTTCTTTGAGCACATCTGGGATTGTGGTGTTTGAGTTCAGATGTGATGACTCTGATGGCCCCAGTGGTGAAAATAATTTGTTACATAGTCATTGTGGATATTTTCCAGCCTTCATCTGTTTATCTTTCTTTTGGTTCTTTCATCCTTAAATAAATACCTTTGGGATGATTTTGTTTAGTTGAGTTTCTTGCCATTTTTATTTAAACCTTTTCCCCCTTCACGTTTCTTGATGTTCCGAGGTGATACTGCTCATACTTTTTAACCATCTTGCTATATAATGGATGAAAAAAAGAACTTAGTAAGAGCTATGTGCCAACCACTGTGATAAGTTGGGGAGGGGAGATAAGAGGGTCGTGTATATGTATAAATAAAAAGTAAAGGCAATCTCCCCTCTTCAAGAAATTTATATTTCAGTAAGTAGAGACATATCAGGGAGTAGTGGCCAGGAAGGAATATTTTGTTTGGAAAATTATGGGTATAGTGAGTGGGGTTTTATCAGAGTAGAGTGACATAAGCTTTTCAGCAGCAATAAAAGATTTATTTGGTTATGATTCCAGAACTAGAAAGCAGGAAGTAGCGCTAGGGGAGAAGGGATATACTTGTGACTCCTTGATAACTGGAGAGAAGTCTGGGAAGTGAAGCATGGTAAAAATCCTCTGGTACCAGGGCAACTCTCCTGGGAGGATGCTTTGCACAACTGGGATCCCAGTCCATGATCCTCCAGTATAAATGAGGCTAGGGACAGGTTAAGTCCTTGTCTGAGTACCTAGCTAATGTTTTTTTGTTTTTGTTTTTATTTTTTTGTTTGCTTTGTGAAGCGATCAGGATTAGTGATTTGCCCAGGTAAATGTCAAGTGTCTGAGACTAGATTTGAACTCAGATCCTCTAGACTCCCAGTATTTTATCTACTATACCACTTGGCTGGCCCTTGGTTTATGTTTAAAGGAAGTCTGTTTCAGCAGAGTTTGGTTACTGAGAATAAATAGGAGACACTTTAGAACAAATTTTATTGACCAGCAATGGGGAAGATAGAAATGTGAGAGGGAGAAAGAGTCCCACCCAATATGCAAGTCACAAAAGCATACCATTTACATAGAGAATAATTTACATAAGAGCTGGGCTACATTGGGAAGTACAGAGAGCCAGATCATCTGGAAAGGCATGCTCCAAAGTGTCTTCCTGAGAATGCGATGCTTATATTCTGATTTTAGTAGAAACCTGGAGCTGACCACTTTACAGGTCAGCTGCACCTAACCTTAAAAGATATCATTGCCCATATTTTTCCATGAATAAATCCTATAAGTCATCATCTTCCTTGAGGGGAGACTTCATGGTCATCTCAAGATCATGATGCCTAATCTTATTACATTCAATCCAAGATGTAGTGAGCAACTGAGCTGACTGTCAGTGAGTTTATGGTCAAACTTACTACATCCTTGGTTGTCATATCAGTTTACTGGACAAGTAAGTCAAATATTTTCAGACTGAAGTGGTTTTGACTGAAAAAGGCTCTTTTTCTCTCCTTGTTATGATAATTCATTCATACTTGTTAAATTTTTGAAAGTAATGAAGATAATGATTTTTTCTTTTTTTTTTTTTTCTTTTTTTGGTCATATATAACTTGTTTAAATAGGTCAGATTGTAGGTATTTTAATTGTGTGCCATATCTTTCATTTTTATCCTTTCTTTTAGTTTTATACTAACTTTCATCTTTAATAAGTTGGTAGCCTGATGGATGAGGGTATACAGATTTATAATGATCTCACATCAGTAATGGATCATTTCCTGTCTATTAATATATAATCAATCTCATTTTTAAAAATCATGTTATCATATTCAGACTCTAGAAGGCTACTCGTA
Source organism: Sminthopsis crassicaudata (assembly GCF_048593235.1). Lineage (NCBI taxonomy): Eukaryota > Metazoa > Chordata > Mammalia > Dasyuromorphia > Dasyuridae > Sminthopsis > Sminthopsis crassicaudata. The sequence goes on along the minus strand of NC_133617.1, from coordinate 291,317,992 downwards.
GCAGCACAAAGCTCTTTTAAGGTACATCAGTCTGAAAAGACTTTAGGAATAGCACTGGTGATAGATTGTGTGTCTGATACTGGTTACTAACCTTTATAAGTTTGGAGAAGCTCATTATCCAAAGGTGGATTTGATCAAAGCTATTATATCTTTCCGGTCTTTTCTTCTCAAGGCCGTTCTCTCAAACATTTTCCCCTTTTATATAGCATCTTAATTCCGCTTATTGTTATGTCCACTTTCCTGTGGAATATATTTTCTTTTGAGTTCTTTTCAGATTTTTTAGTCCATCAATAAACATTTATTAAGCTTCTACTATGTGCTAAATGAAATAAATTGGAATTTTACTATGCAAAGCAACTTTTCCAAGTCTACTTTTATCATTCTATCCTTCAGAGTTATTTACTAAAATCTTCATTTAAAATTATTATTTGAATGTTTACCTACCACGTAGGTAGGGAGTGATTACAAGTGCAGAATGTTGTACACCTGTTATGTCTGATGGTTTTGTTTAACTGTTTTTCTTTTTTTATAAAAGAGAGTTCAGGGGAGAAGGGCGGACTGAATAAGGATTATCATTCCAAAAAGAGTTATCAATAAGACTTTAAAAAATTTTTTCTTTAAGTGAAAAAACAGTCTACAAATATATTCTGTAAATTGTATAATTTTATGTAAATAACTTTCCATTTTGGTATTACTAGTAGTTAGCAGTAACATAGTAAATAGACATTTCAAAAGACTCCAATTTGGCACTATTTTCATCCTTTTTCTCTTTGAATTCTTTACGTATCTAAGTGGAAGTTTGAATGAATAAATTTGCTATTGTGAAGTAGTCCATCTTTAGTCCTGATGTTTATTAAATAGACAGACTCAAAGTTATTCAATTATTCTTGGAGAATGTGCATGAATATGTGGTATTTGGAACTCTATTTTAGAACCCAAATGTCACAGACATCTGGACACAAAAATTATGCAAGAGAGACCTTTAGAAATGTGTTACTAATTATTGACTCTTCTGTGCAACCACACAACTGAGCCTTTGTTACACACACCGTGTGCAGCGCTGCTTGTGGACTGTGACATTTTTCAAATTTTTATGGTTTATTTTCAATGATATTTTTTATGCCCAGCCTTACAAAACCTTTGCAGAGTTAATAATAAGCTAGTAAAGTTAAAGAAGAAAACAAATTATTATTATTAGCAAGAAGGAAAGGGAAAACAATGACTTAGAAGATCTTGTTCAGAAAAAGAATAGAGAACTTCCAAATTGTTGGAATTAAAAAAACAAAACAAAAGATTCTTACATACAGGAAATCAGGAGGGTAACCATAGACTGAGGGATAAAATGGATGGATAAAAGCTATAAATGGCATGAATCCGTGAATTTAAATGGAACTTCTTTGCTAAGATTCACTGTATCCTAAAATACAATTAGTTCAGAGAACCTTAATAAAATAGATTGAGGAGTTTAATAAATTAAGAGAAAAGTTTGGGATTGGATTAAAAAATTACCAAGGTCTGTTGAGAGTAATGCCTTGAAACCATCGTTTATTTCTTTCTTAAATCTGCATGTTTAATTTGATGGTGTACAGTAATCAAATAAATAATTTCTTTAGAAACATCTCCCTTTTTTTTTTTTTTTTACCTCTCCCACTACCACCACCACCACCACCAGATACACTTCAGGATTTGGGAGAAATTGAGAAAATGATGAGATACAACAGTTATGGGATTAAAAAAAAAATCAGTTGTCTTGAAGGAGTGTGAATACAAAAACATACTTTTTAAACTTTATTTTTCTTGGGTACCTTTTTTTTGTTCTTTTTTCTTTTGCAATATGAATAATATAGAAAAGTGTTTTGCATGACTTCACATGTATAATCTTTATTAAATTGTTTGCCTTCTCAAGAAGAGGAGTCAGAAGAAGGAACAGAATTTTGAACTCAAAATTTTAAAAAATAAATGTTAAAAATGTTTTTTACATATAATTAGAAAGAATTAAAATACAAATGTTTATATAAAAACAAAAACAAAAACAGTTGTCACCAGCTCTGAAGTCTGGAGGATCTGAGTTCAAATTTAGCTTCAGACACTTAACACTTCCTAGCTGTGTAACCTTGAACAAGTCACTTAACCCCAATTGCCTCAACAACAACAAAAAAAACCACAAAACACAAAACAGTTGTTTCTTGATTAGCTGATGAGTAACTAAAAGATTCTTACTATCTAGAGCATTAAAATAATGCTGATAATGCATCAGTAATCTTTTTAGTGTAGCATAGGAGTAAATTATACTTAATGTACTATCCCATCCTTTTCATGATTTCTCTAAGCCAGCTTGGTACTACTCAGCAACACATCTGTTTAGACTGCTTTTTTGTTGACTATTTTTAAGTAATGCAGAAAAATCTTCCAGCCAGAAAAACCATGACTTCTGTCCTACTTGGGTATGTTTAAGAATGAAGGAGTTATGATTGCTTATTTTAATATGAGATATCAACATACACCAGCAGTGAACATAATATAATAAATACAGCCAGACCCCTAACTTATGAAAGATTTGTATATCAAAATTAATTTTCAAGTTGATTATTTTGTACTCAGTGCACATTTTCCTATAAAAATAATGTTTTCAATCAGGAATTCTTATTGTTTTTTGTGTTTCAGGCCTTTTGAAAGTCTAGTGAAGCCATAGAGACCCCTTCTCTGAATATTTTTTTAATGTACAAAATAAAATATGCAAGATTACAAAGAAAACCACTTATTTTGAAATAAAGTTTGTTTTAAAGCTTATGATCTCTAGATTAAGATCTTCTGTGAGGTTAGTTTCCTAGGTTAACTCACAAAAGCAGATCCTAATATTCACTTGAAGTTGTTCTTCCTAATATTAATGATTGCTTATTCATTAAATCCCTTTCTGAGTCTTCTTACTATAATTTTTTCAGTGTTTAACTCAGTTGACCACCATCCTCTTGAATTCTTTCTTTCTGAGTGTTTTTGTGACATTGCTCTTTTATAGGTCTACTGCTAATGCCTTTTGCTGGATCATTATTCATACTCAGCTTCATATGTGTGAGTATATTTCAGGGGCTCTATCCTGGACCCTCTTCTCTTTTACTGTTACTTAATAATATAATTAACATTTTCTTTCTCATCTCTTCATTTTTTTTTAGATCATCCCAACATAATTGACTCACTCCTGTGCCCTCTACGTATGCAGATTCCCTCTAATTGCTCTAATAAAGTTTATCATTTTCCAATGTAGGAATGTAAACAGTTTAAATCCATTAAGTCCCTTATGATTCCTCTTTCATCTTTACCTTGTTCTTAGTCTTCTGTTTCAGTCTCAGATTTTCTATTAAGCTCTGATCTTTTTATCAGGAATGTTTGGGCATCTTTTATTTCATTGAATATCCACATTTTTTCCCCTTCATGGATTATATTCAGTTTTGCTGGGTAGGTTATTTTTGCATATAATCCTAGTTCTTTTGCTATTTGGAATATCATGTTCCAAGCCCTTTGCTCTTTTAACATGTATACTACTAAATCTTTTGTGATCCTGACTAGTTTATTTGTTTCTTTCTGGTTACTTACAATATTCGCTCCTTGACCTGCGAGCTCTGGAATTTAGCAATAATATTCCTGGGAGTTTTCACTTTGGGATTTCTTTTTTGAGGTGATTAGTATATTCTTTCTACTTCTATTTTACCTTCTATTTCTAAAATATCAGGACAGTTTTCCTTTGTAGTTTCTTGATATGTGATATACAGCTCCCTTTTTGATCATGATTTTCAGGTAGTCCAATAATTCTTATATTATCTCTCCTTGATCTCTTTTCCAGGTCAGTTATTTTTTCTGATGAGATATTTCACATTTTCTTCTATTTTTCATTCTTTTGATTTGATTTTATTGTTTCTTGATGTCTTACATGGTCATTAGATTTTACTTGCCCTATTCTAATTTTTAAGAAATTATTTTCTTCAGTAAGCTTTTGTACTTATTTTTCCATTTGACCATTCTATTTTTTAAGTTCTTTTCTGCAGTGAATTTCTATACTTCTTTTCCATTTGGTTTATTCTAATTTTAAAGGGGTTATTTTCTTCTGTGAATTTCTGTGCTTCTTTTATCATTAAGCCAATTCCAAGGTGTTATTTTCTCCAGTAATTTTTTTTTTGCCTCTTTTACCTAACAGTTAATTCTCTTTTCTTAATTTCATGAATCATTATCATTCTTCTGATCCCTCAGTTTTTTCTCTACCATTCTTCTTTCTTTTCTTAAGTGTTCTGGGGATTCTTCCATGCGTTGGATCCAATTAGAATTTTTCTTTGAGGCTTTTTTTGTATTTGTTTTTACACTGTTGTCTTCTAAGTTTATGTCTTTGCCTTCCTTCCCAACATAGAGGCCTTTCGTGGTCAAATTATTCTAATTTATTGTTTGCTTGTTCTCTAGCTTATTTCTTGACTTTGAACTTTGTGTTAATGTTTGGATGGAAAGGCACTGTCCCCAGCTTTACATTTTTCCATGCTGCTCACTTCAGAGCTTCTTCTGGGAGTGTACAAGTGTGCATAAATTGTTGGTGCTTCCAACACCTGTGTGATATGGTATGATATGGTCACTGTTCTCCTAGTCTGCACTATGGTCTTTATTAGGAAAGACTCATTTTCCTCTATAAGCACTAGTGCTTTCTTTGGCTTTGGATTGTGTCCAGAGACCCTATTCCTTTTTGATTGATCCCCAGAGCTCTTCTCATCCCTGGAACTGTGACCAGAACTGTGCATGGATAATAGAGCTGCCAATCACTGCCATCTGTAGTCAGTACCAGCAAATGGCTCTCTTTCTGACCAGTTGTCTGACACCTTCCTGGACTGAGCGCTCCCAAAATTACTGTTGCAATCCCTGGTGCTACTGCCATTGAGTTTGTGAGCTACAAACAGGCCTCCACTTCACTGTCACAAACTTCTCCTTCCAACTTGCTAAGTTTTCATCTAACAGAAAAATATCTTACCCTGACCTTTTGTTGGCTCTGCCAAAATTTTATTTGAAACATTGTTTTAAAGTTTTTGACAGGAATGTTGACAGAATTTTACTGGGTTACCTTCAATTTGCCATTTTGGCTCTATCCCTTATGCAATTCCAGAATTTGTACCTTAATTGTAGTCATAGTGAATTGTGGTCAAGTTGAAATAGAATTCAGATATCCCCAAGAGAAAACAGCAGCAGCCCAGCAAAGTCAAAGCCCTTCTGTTTCTATAGGGCCATATGCAAACACTAAGGCAATCATTATGAACTAAGAACCTTTCCCACTTAACCTACAGAAAGAGTTATCCTTCCCTTTAATATAATCCATGAAGGAATGACAGCAGCCCTTTTGGTATTTTATAAAGGGGACAAGGGAAAAGCTGTAAAGATAGGTAGTAAGGAAAGAATCTTATTTGTCATGTTCTATTTCACCTTTGCCTTTCAAAATGTATTTTGTAGACAACACTTATGAAAATGAGGCAGTGACAGAAAGTAGATTCTGAGATAATGGACCTGGAGATTTTTTGCTTCAATTGCTACCTAGCTTAAATCACTTATTAGTCATTCCCTCAATCAAACTGAGACCTAGTGAAGACCTAGATGTAGATCAGGATTGGAGATGGTCCAGATGGGACCTAGGCCTTTTTAAGGTATTTTTTGGTATTTATTGGGCTTCTTTCTTGAAGTGTATAGTGTGCCTCTAAAACTAATGGAATATTGACTTATCATGGAATCAATTAAATAAAAATTTCTATAATCTCTATGCTTTTATGGAAGACATGCCATGAAAATGGCATTGCAAATGGAATCAAAGGATCTGAATTAAATTCCTGCCTCAGCCACTCATTGCCTATGAGATATTGGTGGGTCCCTTTCCTAATCTATAGAATGAGAAGGTTGGGCTAATTGACCTGCAAGACTTAGTGAAGTAAGAGAATTTTTTGCCGGAAATTCCTGGTCTCCCGGTCTTCCCTTTAATGGTTTAGATCTGATGCATAGCTATCTTCCCATCCTATGAAATCCTTATCTATATCCTCCCATCATTCAATAAGTCAATATGTTTTTATGAAGTTCTCTCTATATGTTGGTTCCTGCATTTATCCACAGAAAATCTATCCAGAGTACCAAAGGAATATGTGTGTATGTGTGTGTGCATATATACACATATACATATGTACATATGCACATTTATATTAGATATACACATACCTGTTACTTGCTACCTTTGCATGACTAGCGCATTTCCTATTCCTAGCACCATCACTAGAAGTTGTCTTTTATATCAATTCTTGCATGCAAGTCACTACTGATAATATGCCACACGCCTACTCCCATCTACCATATGCTCTCCCTTGTCCTTTGGGTCATCTACAAGCGTGATTCTCTGGATATTGTGTTCTGTGATTTGCAGTCATCTAGCATCACCACAAGAATACTGATGCTAAAAGAAAGGGCCTTTGTGTTTGGGGAGCAATTCGGAAACAAAGTATTTTGTGATTTTCCCAATGTGATTTAGCCAACTTTCTTCTCCTTATTAAGTTCTGGGCCTAAATTATTGTATGTCTTTATTACCTGTTATTCTACACTGATGCCTTATTGTGGCATTAAAGCTGAGCATGAATTCTTAAAAGTTACAAAAGGGGGTGCCAGTGGAACAGAAGCTCTGGTAATTTCTAGTTACCTGGAAAAGCTTAAAATATATTCTCCATATTAACGTATGTCTGCTACATGAAGACCAGTTTAGCTATATATGTGGATATTCATCAATAGAAGTTTGGCTACTAGGTGATTAATTTTTTGCTCATGGAAACCATGAAATAATAATGTAAATATAAAATGCTTCTCTGAACTTTATTCCACCCTTTGGCTTTTGAAGTTAATGCCAGCATCAAAGTGGCAAAAAAGATAAAACGAGGATTCTAAGAAGTTATACTATTTCCAGACATTCTCATCTTGGTACACCACATGCAAGTGAGATGATATTTTATTGGAGGAATGAAACCATATCAAAGCTCATATTCTTAGCTGGGTGTGATGGTGCAGGCTGTAATCTCTACTTCATGGGGGAGGTTGAGACTAGTGGATCATTTGATCTCAGAAATATGCCTTTTTCTCAGATGGAAGTCAACAGGAAGAGTAAAAATAATGTAAACCTAGACTCTTGCCAATAGGGATAAGTACTTCCCCCCCTCTAAATTACAAAAAAAAATAGATTTATTTTTTAATTTTTATTTTTTTTTAAATAATAGTTTTTTATTTTCAAAATATGTGCAAAGACAGTTTTCAACATTCACCCCTGGAAATTCCAGATTTTTCTCCCTTTCTTACCCTCACCCTTTCCTCTAGATGGCAAGTAATCCAATATATGTTAAACATGAACAATTCTTCTATACATGTTTCTGTAGAGGGCAGAACTTTGGAGAAGTATCCATGAAATAAAGATACTTACAACAAGATGTTAACTCAGTGGAATTGAGGAGATGATGGTTCTTTAGTATGCAAATACTTAGTACTTAGCATAGTGATGTAATGGTTCTCTAGTTCACACATACATAGTGTGCTGTAATAATGTAACCATACCAAGACATTTAAGGGATGAGAAGGACTGGAAATGAGACATTCTATTATGTATGTCATCCTCCTGATGACTCTCCTGCCTCCTGCACTAAGATCAAGGCTGGTTCCAAGGTCCTCCAGAAAGCCAGCCCAAACATTACATGTTTCCACAATTATGCTGCACAAGAAAAATCAGATCAAAAAAGGAAAAAAATGAGTAAGAAAACAAAATGCAAGCAATCAACAACAAAAAAGATGAAAAAAAAACACTCTGTTGGGATCCACACTCACTCCACAGTCCTCTCTTTGGATCACTCTCTCCATCACAAATCTATTAGAATTGATCTGAATTGCCTCTTTGTTGAAAAGAGCCACATCCATCAGAATTGATCATCATATATAATCTTGTTGCTGTGTATAATGTTCTCTTGGTTCTACTCACTTCACTTAGCATCAATTCATGTAAGGCTTCTCTGAAATCATCATGTTGGTTGTTTCTTAGAGAACAATAATATTCCATAATATTCATATACTATAACTTATTTGGCCATTCTCCAATTGATGAGCATCCCTTCAGTTTTCAGTTCCTTTACACTACAGAAAGGCTGCTATACACCTTTTTGCACATGTGGGTCTCTTTCCCTCCTTTATAAAATCTTTGGGACTCAGGCCCAGTAGAAGCACTGCTGGATCAAAGGGTATGCATAGTTGGATTGCCCTTGGGGCATAGTTCCAAGTTGCTCTCCAGAATGGTTGGATCAGTTCATAACTCCACAAATAATGCATTAGTGACCCAGTTTTCCCACATGGAATAGTGTTTTGAGATTAATATCTTCACATTTCTCTCTTTTCTGGGTCAAAGACAACTTTTTAGAGTAGGGAATACGACCTAGATCAATGGTGAACTTAATTTCTTCTTTTGTAGGTCTCTGTAGACTTGTCTGAGATTTTCCTTGGACTTGGCATTCAGAAGGCCCAGCAGGAACCCTAGAAAATACTACCTAATATCCTTTTTTGTATGGATGCTTTTATGAATATTTGGTCAGAAAAAAGAGCTAAAATTCCCTATGCAAGAAAATAATCTCTCTATATATGTTATTATTATTGTTGTTAGCAAAGTATATGCAACATCTGATATTTAGTTGCACTTTGAAATTTATAAAGTATTTTATACAAATCCTCTCATTTTGTCTTTATAACCACCCTATGAAATAGACGCTAGTATTAGCTATATTTTACAATTGAGAAAATTAAACAGAGTAGTCAAGTATCTTACCCAGGGTTACATGGGTATTGTCTGTGGTAGAATTCAAACCTCAAATCTTTTTAAGGAGAAATGTTTGTTTATGTGTGTGTGTGTGTGTGTGTGTGTGTGTGTTTTATTGGGGTTCCTTTAATCAGAAATTCTGTATGCAATATCTGAAAGACCCCAAGGTTTACAACACGTATTCCAGGACAAGAAACTAACAAACCCACAGGTGACAGAAAGCTGGATCTACATAACTGTAAATGTCTGAATATTTGGGAATATCTGACCAAATTTTCTTCATTTTCATACAGCTGTTTTTCATTTATTTTCACACAGTTAAAGACTACTGTATAGTATTTTGAAATATCAATAGAATACTTTTCTTTGATCCTTTTCTCAAAATGCCCATTAACTGGTCTTGATGGGATTGAAGATGTACATATTGTAAGAAATATCATCAGCTTCCTTTTGAAGGAATCCCCTGGTGGGAAGAAAACTCTCCTCCCCATCCCCCCCTTTCCTGTCAGTTCTGTGACTTTAGCACAATGCTATGAGGTCTAGTTAGTAGCTGAAAAGGAAATGAAATGGGTCCATTGTCTTGTAAAAAGAATGAAAATGAGGAGATACAATTAAACAGATGGAAATCTTCAGAACTAGGTGTCCATGGTATTATAACAAAATGTAGCTGCAATGTACATGGTTCTGCTTGTTATTAATTTAGCAAAGAAAATCACTTTCATTAGGAAAAAAAGTAAAAGTTCATTTAGTTACAGGATAACTACGTAGTCCTGCACTAAGATTTATATGTAATAAGGAAAATGATTTTTTTGGGTTTTGCTTAGATGGCAGTTATGAAGCAAATGTGTCATATTAGTGGGATATCTATTATTTTTATAGTAAGAATTCTTTAACTTTGTTTTTTAATGAAAATTTTCACCATTTAAGTAAGTGAACTGCACAGAAACCATTTTTCAAACTATTTTCTTCCATGTACATTAAGTTTCTCACCTTTCTTTGTGTTATTTGTTCTTTAACTCAGCCTTTCGTTGGCTATTCCCCTGCTACTTACATAGCACACCTTTTGTTAGTTACAGAAATTAAACTGGGCAGTCAGTCTATTAGCAATATTTATTTCTAGGGGTTGAGGGTGTGAAGAGAAAGGGCCAGAGTTGTCTTTCCAATTTGAAGGCACACTACATTTCTTCTTATGACTCACTTGAAAGCTGCTGAGATGGGGGAGCTCTTCTTCCTTTAAGCAATTCTTTATCATCAGTCAGTTGAAAAAGCTTCTTATAGTGATCTGGTAGGAAATGCTTGTGCATGCTCTAAAGTTGGGGGAAGGGCCCTTCCATCACTCATGTCTGGAAACCAGCTTACTGTAGTGGATTGTAGCAGACAGAATATTGTTTACCCCTTGGTTAGTCCCCATTACATCTGTGAACCCTAACCCTTGGGTGAAGAAGGTACATTTTGAATTCCCCAGGGAACCTTTAAAAAGAAGATTTTTAGTCAAAGAAAAAATGGGGATTTCCAATGCAGTATATTCCTTAGAGAACAAACTTCATGAGTTAACACAGACTGTTTAAGTCAAATTAACAGGACATTCCTTTTCTAGCAGCCCCCAAAGAATGTTTAACTTTTAAGGAGAGGATAAACATTCAGTAGTTTAGAAACAATTATCTCATTAAAAACACAATTAGTTCAAAGGAAAATTTGGAAGAATAAAGTGAGCAACACCAGAACAATTTATTAATAAAAATAATATTATAAAAAACAACCTTGAAAGCCATACTGGGATTAAAATTGTCCCACCTACAGTAAAAGACTTTGACAGAGCTCTGAGCCACTGTCACTTTACTAAAGGATCCATTGTTTCCTCCAATGAAGAACTATGATCAGTTCAAAGATCATTCACGATTATGGAAGACTGATGATAAAATGTCATTCATTACAGAGATTTGACAGATTAATTGTATAGAATGAGACATTTTTGTATATAGCCATCGAGGAAATTTTTTTTTTGCTTAACTATACCTACCTATTTATTATAAGAAATTTATTTTCTTTACTTTTTACCCCCAATGGGATAGAAAGAAGAGAAAGTAGATTTTTGTTTTGTTTTTGTTTTTTTTAAATAGGTGGGGGAGGGAGGGAGCTACAAATGTGAAATACTGCATGCACTTTCAGATGACGTCAATGTATTGTTACTTTTATTTAACCATTTTACTTTGTTAAAAGAGACAGGAAGTGGGAGTAATCTATAAATGTTTGTAATTTTAAAACAAAACACATCGATAAAATTTTTAAAAAATAGAAATGATCTCTAAAGATTTTATATGACAGACTATTTTCCTCTTCAATGACAATCGAGCCACCATCCTTGAACTCTAATATCATGGTTGGTCTCAGATATACTTGTGGAAGAATAGAAATAGCATTTAGGACAATAATGATGTAGCATCAGAATTGGAGCAAGAATTTATAGATGGAGGAGATCTGGGGTGAAGGCAAAACAAGTTTGAGGAATCAAAGAATCATTTCCAAACAAGGTTTTTTTTGAAGGAGGAGAAAGTATGAAAGGTGCCTGGGAGCTGGGAAACCCAGTTCTCAGACTTTATCAATATGAAAAAAGTAACTGAAAGAAACAGAATAATTCCTCACCAATATGACAACTTTCTCATCTATACAACTTCTTTTTGAGATTCATCTACACATAAGTTAATGGCTTTATCAATGAAGGATATCTTCAGAAGAAAAGGTTTTTACAAGTGATGTCCTACAATGGAGTACTTTTTTCTTACTTTGCAATAGATTGAGAGATGTACAGAATACAAGATCTCACTGTTCTCATTGTTTGTAGGTTATAGAAAATTTTGATTCAGACTAGCAAAGTACAGCTTGAAATTCCTCTTCCAATTAGGTCCCATCCATATATCAAAATTATTCAAAATTCACTTAAAGGTTGTAGCCAAAAATTATTTTTGTTTAATGATTCTTTGATCATAAACATTTACTAAGTTATAGAACAAGGTGTAGTTTCCCACTGCATTAATTCAGCACGGTGTTGAAATTGGAGAAAGGGTCCCTTAGGTAAAATGAGGTCATTGGTAGTTAACAATCAGCTCTCATGAGTTGATAGAGACTGGTTCCAGCACACTGCTTAATGAGGTATTCAGGATGTTCCTGTGTAAAGGTGATATTGATGATTGCATTCAAAAACTTCCTAGAAAAGATTCATAATCACCTAATCAAGTTTGGCTTGACAATACATGATGGAAAGGCCATATGTATGAATACTATTCATTTTCTAGATTGTGACATGCAAGTGGATGGGTGACCTAGACCTATAAATCTTGGTCATCAATACCAATAGACAATAACTTGGGTCCAGAATTAAATAGGAGGAATAAATTGAACTGGATTACCTTTAACAAATTTTAAAGCTCATTTGATGATGCTAGCCATCGTCCAGAAACAAAGGTCCATCTCTTTATTCCCATTTTACAGCTGGTGGTGATATTGTGTGGCTGCGGGACCCGGGGCACAACAATCTTCAAAGAATTGAAAATGAATATCCCACACATGATAATGGAGAAGTGCTTGGTGGGTTTAAGTTGGCTGTAATTTAAAACAAATGAAGAGCTTTCAAAAATGGGAGTAAAAGATGTCACTGCCTGGTAAGAATGAAAGATAAAAGGTAGATAATGTAAATACTTCAGAAATATTCTTATGAAATCAGGAAAAAGGAAGCCCTCAGGATTATGGATGTATCCTTTGTAAAGAATTTATAATTTATTTTATTTTTTATTAAAGCTTTTTATTTTCAAAATTTTTTCAGTATTGACCATTGCATGGCCTTGTGTTTCAGATTTTCCCCTCCTTCTCCCAACCCCTTCCCCAGATGGCAAGCAATCCAATATATGTTAAATATGTTAAAATATATGTTAAATCCAATATGTGTAAACATATTTATACAATTTATACAAATTATACAATTCTCTTGCTGCACAAGAAAAAATCAGATCAAAAAGGAAAGAAAATGAGTAAGAAAACAATATGCAAGTGAACAACAACAAAAAGAGTGAGCATGTTATGTTGTGATCCACATTCAATTTCACAGTCCTCTCTCTGGATGTAGATGGCTCTTTTCATCACAAGATCATTGGAACTAGGGCAATTAGTTGGTACAGTGGATAGAGTAGCAGCCCTAAAGTCAGGAGGACCTGAGTTCAAATCTGATCTCAGGCACTTAACACTTCTTGCTGTGTGTTGGGCAAGTCACTTAACCCCAATAAAAAAATAAAAAAGAAAATTGGAACTGGCCTGTATCATCTCATTGTTGGAAAGTCATGAGGAATTTATAATTTTTTTTATTATTATAGCTTTTTATTTATAAAACATATGCATAGGTAATTTTTCATCATTGACAGTTGCAGACCCTTCTGAGGAACTTATAATTTAGCAAGAAAATGGAAAAAAGTCATATAGTGCAGGCAAATATAAATGGGTTAGGACCTATTATCATTGGAAGGAACATATGGATCAATGAAGTTATAAGTCCATTTGAGTATTTATGAAAATACCTTTTCATCTTAATCTCTCCAATATCTTATATCAAAACCTCAGATTATTTTGGGCTTTCAAAAGCTATGAGAACAGATCCAAACCTTCAGCAGTTTCTACCTTGCTGAGAAGGTTCTGAATATTGTCTCCACAACAAACCAAGCCGCCTTTCTATGTCCCAGCCTCATGAGGGACAGTCTCATTATTAGTATCTCAGTCACTAGATAATTAATTCTTTAGCCATGGCAACCCATGAAACAAAGCAAAGTACAAATTGAGTCTTGGTTCTGAAGGATCACCTATTTCAACAGCAAAATGGTAGAAATGGAGGCAGAGGATGATGAGTCACGTGTTTTTTTGGCTATGAGTATTAACTTTTAGTAATCTAAATATGAGATACTTGTCTGATGACTGAGATGACACACAACTGGAGGAATTGAGTTATATCAATCTTGACATTTTTAATATATGTGAAATGAGCAGATAATTTCAGTTAAATGGAAGAATTGACCAGTCTTCCTTATAGAGGCAAAAAAAGGAGTTGATTCCACAAAAACCATAACTTCATGGTACATTTCACTATCTCATTTACACACATTTGAAAAAGATCATCTTGAAGATAATTGCAAAATATGAAACATCTGTCTCAGAGGCTGGGGAAATCATTATCATCATAGCATTTATATAGCACTTACTATGTGCCAGGCACTGTGTTAAGTGCTTTAAAAATGTGATTTTATATTAAAAGAGAAGCAGAAAGCTGGGGAAAATTTTTTTTACATCCAAGGGTTCTAATAAAGGCTTTATTTCTAAAATATATAGAAAATTGACTCAATTTTATAAGAATACAAGCTAGTCTCCAGTTGATATAATAATCAAAAGATTTGAAGGACAGTTTCAGATAAAGAAATTAAAACCATTTCTACTCATATGAAAAAATGTTCTAAATCACTATTGATCAGAGAGATGCTAATTAAGACAACTCTGAAGTACCACTGTACACCTCAGATTGGCTAAGATGACAGAAAAAGATAATGACGAATATTGGGGGGGATGTGGGAAAAAGAGCACTTTGGAACTATGCTGAAAGGGCTATCAAACTGCATGTCTTTTGATCCAGCAGTGTCTCTACTGGGCCTGTATCCCAAAAAAGATCATTAAAAAAAAAAGAAAAGGACCCACATGTACAAAAATGTTTGTAACAGCCCTTTTGTAGTGGCAAGGACAGGAAACTGAGCGGCTTCCCCAGTTGAGGAATGATTGAACAAATAATGGCATTTGTATGTTATGGAATATTACTGTTCTCTAAGAAACAATCAGCAGGCTAATTTCAGAAAGGCCGGATGCTACATGAACTGATGCTAATCGAAATAGAAACAAGAGAACATTGTACACAGCAACAACAAGATTATGCAATGATCAATTCTGATGGACTTGGCTCTTTTCAACAATGAGATGATTCAGGTCAATTCTAATAGATTTGTGATGGAGAGAATCATCTGCTCCTTTTTTGTTGTTGTTTGCTTGCTTTTTTCATTCTTATTTCTTTTCCCTTTTTGATCTGATTTCTCTTGTGCAGCATGACAATTATGCAAATATACATAGAAGAATTGCACATGTTTAACATAAAAAATGTAATCTTATTTGATTTTTACAATAAAAAACTCCAAAAGGTAGATGTTCTTATAATAATAAGATTATTATTATTAATAATAATAACCCATTTTGAGTTGAGTAAACTGAACGAGACAGACAGAGGTTAAGTGATTTGACCAAAGTCATATAGTTAGTAAGAATCTGAAGTCAGATTTGAATTCTGACTGCATTGTACCACCTAGAAATTAAAGGAGAAACTTGGGAAAATTTGAAAGTAAATCAACATATATTTTAATGTTTAAGATATCAATGCAATGGTAAGTCTAGGAAAGGATAATGAAGAATAATACTCTGGAAAACATAATTTCACTGATAAGAAATGAGAGATGCCAAAGTCTCATAGATTACACAGATACTTCATGCCTCTATATCATGTATATTATCTTTGAGAAAAGAAATGAGAGGCTCTTGACAGGGTGAACATTAAATAACATTAAAAAAATGAAACATCATATGCTGACAAGAAATGTTTGTTTTTCAGTAATTTCCAAATCATCTGTTTGTATATAAGTCCATACAATTTGTTAAAGAAAAAATCAAAATCAATTTATACTTGAAAAGAAAAAACTAAAATGAAAACTGTATGTTTCACAAAATAGCTAAAACCTGGTAACAGAGAATGAGAAATTTTTTTTTAAAAAAGCTATCAACACAGACTGTAACTATTTCCTAAGGAAGTTAAACTGATGTAAATCAATTGCCACAACAAGAAGACCAAAAGAACCCAGAAGCCACCTCAGTCAGCAAAATCTGATCTTGTCAAAATGAGAGATATGGCAGCAAAAGGCAATAAACCTGACTGTAAAATCTTACAATAGAGGATAGTAGAAGATTACGAATAGCACAATAAAAAATTCACACTTATATAGTTCTTTGAGATTGAAAAATCTCTTTATATGTTATTTTATTTGATTCCTACCACAAAACTATAAAATAGGTACTATTATTATCCCTATTTTAAAACTAAGGAAATCAAAATTGGGAGAAGTTAAATGGCTTGCCCAGGGATACACCATTAGCAAAAGTCCCAGGCAGGATTCAAACTCAGTTTTTCAAGATTCCAAGTCCAATGCTTTATCACACTCACTAGCTAACTCTAAAAATGGTTAGAATTTTTTATATCACCTCCACAAATCATCTTATAAAATCATGTGATATAGTAGAACAAAAAAAAATTTATGGAACTCTTAAGTACCTAAGCCAGATCATCTTGATGGTATTTTAAGGATAAGATTGAGAGGAAGACAATAAATGGATAAAAATAAAGACATCTGGATGATAATTGCTATTCAACTTATGTGAGCAAAGGATGAGTAGACTAGGATTTTTCGTAGGTGGGTTTGGTTTAGTCAGTTAGTTTCTATACCAGGTGAAGACAATATGATTGACCTTGATTTCTACATAAGGAATTAGAAATAGTTCTAAAGAAAACAAAAACAGGAAGGACAGCTGAACAAAACCAAATATATATTGAGGAGACCTGTGCTTCAGCAATACAAGGGTAAGACCATAGAGGAGATTGACTCTCAAGATAGCTAACAGAGTGATGAATAACAAATAACAAATGTTATTCATCTAAGATGAATATTGAAAACTATTTTTACGTGTAATTGGAAAAATACTATTTTTGGAAATTTTTTTCCAATTACATTGTATTATATTTCAATATTTTTATTCCAATATGTTATATTCCAATTATTTTTTAAAAGAAAAATAATATCTAGCATTGTTATTGCACCTAAAGAATTACAAAATGTTTTTCAAACATCTCATTTTATCACCACAACAACTCTGGGAGGGTAGATGCTATTATTACCAGTCTCATTTTACAGATGAGGAAACTGAGGCAGAGATTAAGTAACTTGTCTGGAATAGCACAGTTAATATCTGAGGTGAGATTTCAGTTCAGGTCTTCCTGACTCCAGGTTCAGCACTGCACAACGGCTGTCAAAATAGATCAAGATAATATTAATAGCTAGCAAACTACCTATAGTCCTCTGCCCCATCTACACAAAAATTTTATGACATAAGCTACACATACATTGAGGGCATCCTTGAAAAAGACATTAGAAACAAGAAGGCTTTCATAAGTGATACACCACAGTAGACCACATCTTTGCCTAAAAAACATAGAACATATAAGATTCTATTATGCTTATTTTTTTTTACTATAAAAAGACATTTGACTACTCAAACAAAATACTAACTTAAAGGCTTTTTTTAACCCATCAAAGTATTTCTTGTACATTTGTCAGAAAGTAAGGAATAAAACAGAGAAATGTATTCTTACAAAACAAAATTTGATGCCATCACAGAGGATATCTAATGAAAGTCCAGATGAAAAAGGGATTCCTTATATGATGAGATCTTCCAAATGTTGCCATTAGACACCTCAATGGCATGATGGATAGAGTGCTGAACCAGGTCAGGAAGACCAGAGTTAAATATGGCCTCAGACACTTACTAGCTGTGTGATACTGAGGAAGTTATTTAAATGCTTTCTTCTTTAGTTTCCTCACAAAATGGGGCTAAAAATAGCTTCTACTTCAGGGTTATTCTAAGTATAAAGTGGGATAATATTTTTAAAGTATTTTGTAAACTTTAAAGTGTTATGATTATTATTAGTCATTACTCTTGTTTATGGATGATACTATGCTGATAGCATAATACCTGGAACATTGTAGGGCATCATGAGAGTGATAGTTATTTGGAAAATCGGTTTAACTAAATACATCAGGAAAATCAGCTGAACTATGCATGTTGGAAAAATCAATGGATAAGGAATACCCATTATTCAGATTTGGATGGACAGTTGGAGGGACCAACTATTAATCTACTCTGTCAGCTTTTACCATGCAATTATCATTGGCATATACTACAAATGAAAAAAAAAGAATATGTGCTTAGAGTTGAATATACAGAAAGAGGATTACCTTTCAGATGGCACTTGAAAATTTGCACAATGCTTGTAAAGGCCCCACTTTTTACACAGTGTTCCAGTGATGTGGTTTGGCTACACATAATGGAATGTAACTTTAAAGAATTAAAGATGTGAGTCATTCAGAGGAAAATGGAGAGGTTTGTAGTGGATATAAGTAGGATAAAATATATTACAGTTGAAAAAATTACACAAGAGGAGTGAGAGATAACTGATAGAACATGTGCTCCATAAAGTCAAGAGATTTAGAAGTCCTTTAGCTCACTGGATGGACTGTCTGAGGAGAACTAATGGGAGAATGTTTATAAAAATTGAACAGGATGAGAAGGCATTTGTGCTACTAGAGGGAATATCCACAAGTATAAAATCACAGCTCTATTTAAATATTAATAAAAATTTATCCTAATATATCCCTGTGTAAAGTCAAAGCTTTAGTTAATTTTTAAAATTTCTTAGAAAATATTTTTTACATTGTAGCTGACTATAGAGATCTATGACATCTTTAAGCTTATGTAAAAATTGAATACTTTTCCTGGACATTTGTGTGTGTGTTTTCAAACCTTTTTTTTTTTTTTTTTTAAACATGTAAAAACATCTATATCAATAATATCACCCCTTGTTCCAAGACATCAACTTTTCCACTGCACTGTTTCCCTACCTTCTTGCCTCCCTGCTTTTTTGTTGTTGTTTTAATTTGAAAGGAATCTAGGGTCACTGCTCAAGAGCAGCAGCAGCAGCAGCAGCAGCAGCAGCCATGGGTTGGTCCCATTATTTAGGGTCTCATGTAAGCAAGACATATTTACTTCTTAAAAGTCTTCCAAAAGAACATGCTTTCCTACAATTATTGGAAATCTTTTTCTTCCCAGTTTCCTAGATGTAAAATTAAGATGATATTAGAAATGATGAATTGATCAACATTGATTACATGAAACAAGATACATCAAGAATAATTGCAGTTTGCTTTTCACTTGCAACAGTCACTTTGAGACAATTTAAAAATAACCCAATTATCTATGGAGACAAGATGAGTCCATTAGTTCCTGTATCCAGAGAAGAAACTTGCTTAGAAAAAAATAAGATGATTTTGGCTCTACCTGTAATTATATGTAATGCCTTTAAAATTTCTGCTCAAATCTCTCCCCACCCCCCAAAAACCCATAACTATCTAACATAAATATCACATTAAAATCTCTAAATCCTTCTTTCTTCCTCCCCCAAACCTGCATTTTCCCATGGGCTTGATTTTGTACCCTATTTCCCTGTCAACTTTTCTCTCGTTCTTGGAGGGATTATCAGACAAGGGCACCCTAAATACTGGCTCAATTCTAAATTTAGGTATCCTCCTGGGCAGTCACATGATTGTGTTGTTATAAGAGATTTTATGTAGCTGCAGTTTTAAAGAGACAGTTCTACTTTGAAAATTAGCTATATAACAATACCCTCCAAAAATGTATTTAGATATTTTTTTCATGTAAAAAAACATTCTTTTTATCAACTACAATGGACCTAACTCTTCTTAGCAATACAGTGATCCAAGACAATTCCAAAAGACTTGTGATGGAAAATGTTATCAACATATCCAGGGAAAGAACTATGGAGACTGAATGCAAATCAAAGCATACTATTTTACATTTTTAAAAAAATTTTTCTTTTTTCTTTCTTGTGATTCTCCCTTTTTTTTGATTCTTCTTTTATAACATGACTAATGTTAGAAATAAGTTTAATATGATTGTACATGTATAACCTATATCAGATTGCTTGCTTTCTTGGAGAGGAGGGCTGAGAGAAGATAGAGGAGAGGGAAAAGGAAAAATTTGGAAAGAAAAAATCTTACAAAAATGAATGTTTAAAATTATCTTTATATGCAATTGGAAAAAATAGTATTAAATGAAAGAAAAAACATTTTTTTATCTTTTTTTTTTCATGACAATTTCTTTGAAGCTTTGAAGTAGATTTAAAGAGTAAGGTTGCTTTTCTAGGGCAATAATGTTATTTCAGCTATAAACTTACTAGAAACCCCATGGTGCTGATGTAACACCCCATTCTGTACTTCTCATGACATTTATAGCCTTGCCATGTCATTGGATCACAGGATTTAAAGCTGAAAGAGACCTTAGGGACCACCTAGACCAACTCTCTCATTGTACACATGAGGAAACAGCCTTGCAGAGATAAAATGGCTTCCTAAAATCTCTGATATGGAAGTGAATCTCAAAGACAATTCAGTCTAATTCATATCTAAATAGCATACCTCTACAGCAGAACCAAAAAGTGATCTACAAGCTTTTATTTGAAGACTTCCAGGGAGGAGACCCTCTATGTTCTAAGGCAACTCATTTTGCTACATCTTTGGTTTTTAGGAAACTTTTTCTTCTATCAAGTCAAAGTTTTGCCTTTGGAAGCCAAAAGGAACAATTTGAAACTTTCTTCTCTATATAGACATCATCTCCTTCCTATGCTTCTCCTCTTTATCTATATATGGCTTGATCTCAAGGCTCTTTACTATCCAGATCACTCACTTGTGGATGTTCTCTAGCTTTCCTTTATCCTTCTTTCTAAAATGTGTGGCTGGGCCAAAACACCATATGTCAGTGGGGTTGAACCAGGACAGTACAGAAGGACCATCACTTAACAACACTTCTTCACTTTGCCTCTCAAAGAGTACATTAGTTACTTTGGCTGCCCTATCATATTTTAGGATATGGGAGCATTTTCTCAGTTCTTAGAATGGATGAGACAAGGCTATCCCAAGTTCAAGGTACCTTGTGGGTCCAGATGTCAAGGCAGCTCCATGTTACAATGGATAGAATGCTGGACTGAGAAGCAGGAACGTCTGGCTGAATTCTTCCTTATGAACTTACTAGCTATGTCACCTCTCTTAGCCTTGGTTTCCTCATCTGTAAAATGGGATGAGGGGGCAGCTAGGTGGCGCAGTGGATAGAGCACCAGCCTTGAATTCAGGAGGACCCAAGTTCAAATCTGGTCTCAGACACTTAACACTTCCTAGCTGTGTGACCCTGGGCAAGTCACTTAACCCCAGCCTCAAAAAAAAAGAAAAAGAAAAAAAATGGGATGAGAATAATTTGTGCATCACAAGGTGGTTGTGAGGAATAAAACAGCATATTGGGGGAGATAAAAATATGTAAAGAACTTTGTAAAACTTAAAACCCTATATAAATACTTTAATATATTTAACATGTATTGGTCAACCTGCCATCTGGGGGAAGAGGTGGGGGGAAAGAGGGAAGGTTTTGCAATTGTCAATGCTAAAAAATTACCCATGCATATATATCTTGTAAATAAGCAGCTATAATTAAAAAAAAAAACCTTATATAAATGCTAGTTATTATTTTTATGAAAATCACATCAGGAATGTATATACCTTTTCTAGTCAATGAAAGGATGCATTTATGCCAAAGTATTTCATGAAGTTGTAACAAAAACATTTTGCTTATAAATCTGGTACAAACAACCCCATAAATATAAACAATCATCATTTGGGAGAGTAGACACAAATAAAGAATATTTATAAAGGCTCACATGGAAGAAACTCATATAGCCAAGACACAATAGTTGCTGATTTCATTGTGTTACTCATGCCAGGTTTGTATCCTGCTGTTCTCCTGTTTCCTCCTGTCCAAGTGACCAGACTCATGGTTGCTACCTATTGCTATCAGGACAGGTTTTTTTGAGCCTTAAGTTGTCTTCTTTCTGGCTTCAGCTGGAGTTCTTAACTGGAATGATGTCTCTCCCTTATAGGTGTAGCAGGCTTTGCCACAGACCTTGTGTTTAAAGACTCTTTGATATTTCTGTTTCAACTTTTTACTTAATTATTTATTTTTTTGAGATGGGGGAAACTTCAATGGTTTTTCCCCCCTAAAAGTTCTGGGTTTTGTTTTTGGTGTATGTGTGTGTTTGTTTTGGTTTGGGGTTTTTTGAGCCTCTACTGCCTAGTTGGGATGTTTCCTCTCCAAAAACAAATTCCTTGATATAAATATGCTAATATAAATGTGCTAGAAATCGCTAGCAGAAACCTCGATCTTGCTTAGAGTCAGGAAGTCTCTATAATTTGCTGTTTGTTCCTCATTGGAGTTCCTATTCTTCAAAATTATTTCATGGAGACCTTGCAAAGTTCAGTGATTCTACTTCTTTGGAATATTTGAGAGACTTCAGATGCTTTAAGTCTGCTATGCGAGTAAAACTACACACAAAAAAATAAAGTCAGAGGTAGTCACTATCTTCTTGCCTACGTGCATTACCAAATTTTCATATGGTTTTATGGCCAACAAGACACTCCTCTGACACAATGTTGATTCATTTTGACTTGGTGACCCACAAGGTTCCACTTCTTTTTTAGATAGCCTTCTCTTCAGTCTTGCCCTCCCCACCACTACCATCTTGTACTTGAGAAGTCCAACAAGAAGCTAACTTTATTTTTACCTCTGTAGGTATTATTTAAAGTAATAAATGGCAGCCTTGAGATTCAAACCTAAGTTTTACAACTCCAAATCCAGGGTTTGTTTGTTTATTTGTTTTGCCAATATACAGTGCTGCTTCCCACACAAAATATCAGAACAGGCAAAGTTTAGTGGAAATAGCACTGGTATAGGAATCAGAAGACTTGGCTTTAAGTACAGACCCTAATAATGAAGGAAGAAAGTAAGCAGTTGTTAAACTACCTACTATGTGTCAGGTGTTGCATTAATTGCTTTACATGTATCTCATTTGGTCCTCACAATAATGCTGCAGGAAGGTGCTATTAGTATCCTCATTTTACATTTGAGGAAACTGAGCCAAACAAGAAAATAATAGGGATAATCATAGCTAACATTTATATCACACTATATGCCAGGCACTATGCTAAGTACTTTACAAATATTATTTCATTTGATGAGGCTTTGTTACAGATCTTTGAGTTTAAAGACCCAATATATTTTTGCTTCAGCTTTATTTATTTATTTATTCATTCATTTTTAGACAGCAGTAACTATAATATTTTCAGTCCACTGATGGAGGAGTGGGGGAACTTCAGTGACTTTTTCCCTCTAAAAATTCTGGGGATTTTTTTTTTTTTAAGCCTTAGCTGCTTAGTTAGGATGTTTCTTCTCCAAAAGCAGATTCCTTGACTTGATTAATAATGATTAAGCTTTGTGAGTTTGGATAAGTCATTTAACAACTTAGTCTCAGTTTTCTCATGTCTACAATGGGGAATCATAATCATTGCATTGCCTCCCTCATAGGGTTGTTGTAAAGAAAGCCCTATAACAGTTTTAAATGGCATATAAAAGTAAATTATAAGAAACATTACTTCAAGGTAAACCATAATTTTTTCCACATTCTTCAAACTTGTGAGTCTAGAGTGAATATGGTCCAGAGAGAGTAGACAAGTCAGCGTTAAGGCAGTATATCAATGTCTACTGATGTTTCACATAGAAATCAAACCAAACATTTTAATTTGAGGGGTGTGTTGGTTTGGATGAAATCCTAAAGTTTCCAGGCTGCATTTCCTAACAGCTGCTTTAGTGGGCCACTGCTGCTATTTTGATGCTTTTCAGCTTATCTTTACTTTTACTTTCCTTCCAAGATGCTTAGCACTCAGAGTGGGGGAATCTTTGAATGCATAAGTACATGCGACCAGGAGTCCAAAAGGAATAGTGGCAGGAAGAGAGAAGAAGGGGGGTGTGCATGCAGGGAGTGGAGGCAGGGAGTTAGAAACCAATATTCTTCCTTTCTTCCTGTTCAGGGGGCCATTAAGTTCTGATGAACTCATACCACTTTGGTCTTAGGCGACCTCATCACTCCTGCTAATGCTTAGCTGGCAGAAATGAGGCAGCCATGTTCTTCTACACCCTGAGCAAATTACACTTCTGCAGAGCAGAGGTCTTGGTATAAGCCAAATTCCTGGGCAAGCAACAGTGATAATCTGACTTTGAAGATGGTTTATTCTTTTGGTGATAGTCTGGTTTCTATTCCAGTATTTCATATTTCTCCTGATCAGGAGTTTTGTTTGTATATTTGTTTTTGTTTTTTTTTTTTTTTGGTCTCATGGACACTTTGGCAATCTGGTAAAGCCTATGAACTGTTTTTCAGAATAATGTTTTTAAATGCACAAAATAAAATACATAGAATTCTGAAGGAAATAAATTAAGTTGAATTTATATATATATAGATATATAGATATATATATATGTATATATATATGTCTCTGAGGGTTTGAAAGAAAATGAGATGACTTGATTGGTTTGCTAGCTTGAAGATTATTTCCTACTGAGACATTGGGCTAGTAGTTAGAATGCTAGATTTATATGCAGGAACATTTGAGTCTGAATTCTGCCTTAGACATTTACTAGCTGTGCAAGTCATTTAATATTTGTCACCCTCAGTTTCCATAAATGCAAAATGGGGATAATAAAAGCATCCTCATTTTGTGTATGCATGTGTGAGTGTGTGTGTGTAAAGAATGTGGGGAAGAGAGTATGGGAAGGGGAATTTCAGGAAGGACTAGTACCTCTGGTGTGAAGGCTTGCTGAGTCCTTTTCAGGGCTGTTCATTTACCTGTGGTGTCTATCTGTCACCTAACTCTCACCTGCAGCTCCACAAAGTTGTAGCATGCACAGCAGTCTCACCCAGGCAAAATCAACTCAGTAGATGGGCTAAACCATGTTGAGTATTACTGATAGGGTTCAAACCTGATCCTGAGTTAAGAGGAAGCATGTAAAAATTTCTTCAGTGAAATGGGTGAATGAAAATGATTTGCCCCAACAACTCTGAAAATGGCGGAAGCAGGCACTTTGGAGTGCCTAGAACTTAGATATCAAAGACACAAGGTCATCCACTGCATCCTGGGCCATCAGCAGTTGTCTTGGTTTTTGTTTTGCCGCTGGACTTTAATGAGTTTGGAAAAGAAATGATTTTGTGTAACTCTGCCTCACTTAAATCCTATTAACAGACAAGTTAAGATATTATCTTGTAATGTCATTGGTCCTCTTCAAAAATAAAAGACAAAAAAACAACTAGTATTCTGTAAATCTTAAAGGATTATAAATACTATTATTATCTCAGAATACTTACCATATTAAATCAATTCTTGTTTTTTTGTTGTTGTTTTTTACTACTGACATAATGTCTGAGTAATTTCTGAACATACTTCACTTGAGAAGAAGTAAGAAGTGGCTAATGAATGTGGCTAAAAGAGGCAGAATATTAAATAATTGGAGTTTGCAAACCCCCATTACACATATGTACACACACATACATATATAAACAAACTCTTAACACACACATATGGAAAGTCCTCTACCATATTAGAAAAAGGTATTTTCCCTCAGACTCTGTTTGTTCCATGTCACAGAGAATGTGATAGCAATAATTTGTCCCCGAAGGGATATTGAAGGTATGGGAAGATGATTTCTTACATAAAGATGGTTATATTGAGGGAGAAATTACTTGCATGGTTAAGAACAAAACTCAGTCCTTATAACCCTGACAAATTAAAATATATATGTTTATATCAAATTTATGATAGTAGATTTAGATCTAAGTTTAAATATGGGAAACTGCTCAACAGATTCATTCTTAAGCCCTTTAAATAATTTGTTCTTTGGTCACCCTATTGATTCCCTTCAAGATTTTATATGTGAAAACATCAGCTGATCAACAGATGTGTTGGCCATAGTATACAGCTGTGCACATGTGGTACACAGGTGCTTTTTTGGTTTTGATATACTTAGTAGGCAAATTGTTTTAGAGGGTCACCAGTGGCTGTGCACAGTAATTTTTCTCTCTTCTTGACTCCTACGAATTAGAGAAATTTAAATCAACCTGATTTAAAGAGCTGAGAATTAGGACTTCAGTGTCCAGTGCAAGTCCATATCTTACTCCACCCTAGAAAAAACTTTACAAACAAACAAGTACAAACTACTCTTATTGTCATGAGGCAGCCAGAAAACAGAGGAATAAACCACAGAATCACCACATCTGACTTGAAAGGGAGTTTCAGAAACTGTCTAGTCCAGTCTATACCCATCTTCAATAAGTGGTTGTCCAGACTTTGCCTGAAGAGGCCCTTAACCTCCTGAGGCATTCTATTGTATTTTTCAACATCTTTGTTAGCACATTTTCCTTTTATATTTAGCTTAGATTTGCCTCCTTGAAACTTTCAGTCACCGTTCCTAATTCTGTCTTCTGGAATTAAATAAGACAACTTACTCTCTTCTACATGACAACCCTTCAAATACTTTAGAAACAGTTATTATATTCTGATAACCTTCCCTTACTTCACTGGGTTAAACTTCACTAGTTCCTTTAATTGATGATTGGTTGGCCTGGTCTTTAGACCTCCAATTATCCTAATGTCTCTCCACCTGTCCTCCCCCTTACCCCTCCTTAACACACACCTACTATATAACTTGTCAGTGTCATTCCTAAAATGTGACACATGAACCTGAAAGCAATAACTTTCCAGAACAGAACAGAATATGTTCACATCTTTCTTTCTGGATGCTGTATCTCCATTCATCCAGCTCAAGTTAGAATTAGCTCTTTGGTTTTTGGGTTTTTTGGGTTTGTTTGGTTTTTTTGGTTGTTATGTCACACAATTATGTAATATTTATTGAACTTCAAATCTACCAACATTTCTCTCCTCATCTCCAGCCACACAAACTATTGTCAACCATTCATTCTTTTCTGGTACTTGTACAGCTGATTCTTTGAACACAAATATAGGACTTCATTAAATATAATTTCTATTAAACATTATCTCATAAATGTCATCTCTTTAGATTTTTGCCTATCATTTTAGCCTGTTAAGGTATTTTGAGATCCTGGCTCTGTTATTCAATGGGTTAGCTATCTTTCAAACCTCCTTTCTTTTGAAAATTTGATAAGCATTCCTCTTGTAACCTTATATGTTATTGATAAATTGTTCAACACTACAAAGTCAAGGATAGATTTCTAAGGTGCTCCATGAGAAATCTTCCTCCAAAAAATGACATTTTTCCATTGATTATTCTTTGGATCTACTAGATCCATTCAATGAGTTACATGGCTACCTAACTTTACTACCATGTAGCTCATGTCACTCATCTTAGTCACAAGCATAGGAGGCAAAACTGTCAAATTTTTGGTTGAAATCTATATATATTCTGTCTGTAGTAAATCTCTGACCTACCAGTGTCTAGTAACTATAAGAGACAGAGAGAGAGAGAGAGAGAGAGAGAGAGAGAGAGAGAGAGAGAGAGAGAGAGAGACAGAGACAGAGAGAGAGAAAAGAAGAAGAAGAAGAAGAAGAAGAAGAAGAAGAAGAAGAAGAAGAAGAAGAAGAAGAAGAAGAAGAAGAAGAAGAAGAAGAAGAAGAAGAAGAAAGAAGAAGAGGAAGAAGAAGAAGAAGAAGAAGAAGAAGAAGAAGAAGAAGAAGAAGAAGAAGAAGAAGAAGAAGAAGAAGAAGAAGAAGAAGAAGAAGAAGAAGGAGGAGGAGGAGGAGGAAGAGGAGGAAGAGGACAAGGAGGAGGAGGAGAGAATTTAAGAAAGAAGGAAGGAAGGAAAAGAAAGAAAGAAGACAAGGAAAGAAAGAGAGGAAGAACTGAAGAAAAAGAGGAAGGGAGGGAGGAAAGAAAAAAGGAAGGAAGGGAGAAAATTAAATTAATCCATCATGGACTGTTCATTTTTTAAAATAATATTTTATTGATGTTTTGTTTTTAATCTCCCAATTTCTTCTTTTCTTCCCAGAAAGCCATCTTATATAATCAAGAATATTAGCTTAAAAGAAAAAAAAAAGAGAAAGAAAAAATTATCTACAAATGGAATTGATACCCCAACCCACAATCTTTAAATTTATGCAATACTTCACACTTATGGACTTTCCATCTTTGCAAAAAGAGTAGAAAGGTGTATATATGTTCTTTGAAGGCATGCTTGTTCTTTGTAATTCTGTAACATTCATTTTCAATTGTTTTGTAGTTATTTTTCTTTCCCTTTACATTGTTGTCTTCCTTACATATACAGTTTTCTTGGCTCTGCCCTACCGAGGGTATGTTTCTCTATAGAGGAAGGGGAGAGAGGTTCTTCTCCCTTCTTATCCTTCAGTAAATTGGTGGAATATCCTTGCCAAGATTTGGCTAAATAAAACTTTTGTTAACTATTGAATGACCTAAAAGTTTTTCCATTTCATTTCTGAATCAAATCTAAACTAACTGGGGGATTAACCTGAGGAAGGTCCATCTATTACACTGACCAATCTTTCCCCCTCCCCCCCAATTCCTATTAGTGAGGAAGGAGCAGCAAGATGGATAGAGCACTGGACTTGAAATTAGGAAGATTCATCTTCCTGAGTTCAAATCTGGCCTCAGAAACTTAGTAGCCATGTGACCCCAGGCAAGTCACTTAACCCTTTTTGCCTTAGTTTGCTCATTTGTAATAAAAACCCCAATCCAAATGAGGTAACAGAGATTGACACAAATGAAAAATGATTGAACAACTAAAATTACTGAAGAAGGGAATTAAACAATTTTAATAAGGTCCATTTAAAATTCACTAATCTCACATCAAACCAGGGTTCACTTTTGCCAATAGGTCTGTTTCTCTACCCATAACTCATTTCCTATGGTACTGCAATTATTTGAAATCTTTCCCACATTTATCAAGATCCCTTTTTTTCAATTATCTACCTTTTCATCTCATAAAATCTACCTGGATCTTTGGTCTCTTACTTTTAAGACTTCAATAGACATTCACAAGGAAGTCCCTTGGTTATCTGGTCATTTGCATATATATATATATATATATATATATATATATTCCATTAAAATGGAAAATATGGATAAATATTGTGATTATCAGAGAGGCAGCAACCTCCTATCTCTAAGCTCCAATTCTCTATGAGACAACATAGAGAACTATGGATCCACCTAAATAAAACTAGCTTGAAAGCTCCACCCACCTTCTTTTGAATGAGCAGTATTTCAGTGAACACTAATCAAATCAACCTGGCATAATGGCGTCTGCTTTACAGAGAAGAATTTTAGCATACTTGGATACCACACACAGGGGTTATTCTTAGTATAGAATTAATAAGCAAAGAATATAATAATTAGAAAATAATATATAAAATACATAAAATATTGTTACATGACCATCCTAACTCCTATAAGTCTCCTAAGAATAGGATTGATCTGAACCTAGGAATTCTAGCAAATGTACAGGTTGAATTTTTTTAGTTTCTCACTATTACTTACTTTTGATCAGGCAGAGAATTTAGTCATCTCACTAGAAGAGACAGAAAATGTGGAAAAGCTATCACAGGGGATAGACTCAGGATTTAGGCAGACTTGAGATCTTGGCTTAGCCTGGGCCATTGGAGCCAGGACTAGTATAAACTGCAAGAGTTGAAAGTTTTGTGCTTTTCCTGGTCCCAGAGTTCTGTCTGATAGTGTCTGATTATTTTTAGCTTTAGGCAGGCCAACAAAGGGTCTAAATGTCACGGGGAATAAAGTGTTAGGCCTGGAATCAGAAAGTCTTATCTTAGTGAGTTCAAATCTGGCCTTAGACACTTATTAGCTATGTGACCTGGGGCAAATCACTTAACCCTGTTTACCTCAGTTTCCTCATCTGTAAAATAAATTGGAGAAGGAAATGGTAAACCACTCCAGAATTTTAGCCAAAAAAACCCTACATGGGATCACTAAGAGTCAGACACAACTGAAAAACAAGGCCAACAAAGAGCAGTTCTTCTTCTCTACACACGAGGTGTTAAGCTTACCATCATCTTGGAGAGGCAAAACAGATGGAAAAGGCTTGTAAAAATACTTCACATATGTTCCTTTATTTTATTGTATTCTCACAATGCTGTAAGGCATTATAGATATAATTAATCTCATTATACAGCTAAGAAAAATTGGATTTCAAATAGTTCCAATTATTTGCCTGGAGACCTAGTCAGGGTCCATCAAATCAAAGGACTACCTGACTAAATATAGTATTCTCTCCCCCCACCACAATCCCATTAACAATATGGTTTATATAGTTTTTGCACTCTCCATAATGCCTAGGCAAGTGTTTTTTTTTTATATAGCGAATACTCAAGAAATATTGGGTGATTAACCAAATCGATTTCACTTTCTTAATTCAGAGGCAGTAAGCACAGGTGTATTTTAATTGCATATGCAGGGTTTCAATGGTAAATCACTCTAGTATCTTTGCCAAGAAACTCCCAAATGGAATCACCAAGAGTTGGACATGACTAAGCAACCAAATTAAGCACCTATGATGTTCAAACACTGCAAGATGCTTAAGATATGAAATTTTAAAATTAAGCAATGCTTGCTCTCAAAGGTTTAGATGAGATATCAGATATACACACATGTGTGTGCACATGTATACATACATACATACCATTGCTTATTATACATGTACACATGTATACACATGGGGAATGGGAGGGGAAGAAGGCATAATCTCCAAGAAAAATACAATACAAGGCAGTAAAAGTAAATGGTACAGTGAATAGAGTCCTGGATCTGAAGCCAAGAAGACCTGAGTTTAAAATCCATCTACAGACACTTATTATGTGACCTTGAGCAAGTTATTTAACATTATTTACCTCAGTTTCCTCATCTGTAAGAAATGGCAAAACACTCCAGTATCTTTGCCAAGAAAACTCCAAACAAAGTCATGAAGAGTCAGATATAACTGAAAAATGATTAAACCACCGCCACAAGTGAAATACAAAGTGGTTGGGGAGGAAGGACTCCCAATTAGCAGAAAGATAGATCAGGATTCCCATCATGGAACATGGCCATTAAAAATCTGATATTTCTTATCTGAGAGAGACAGAAGAACTGTGTGTGAAGAAGAAAGAGAAGGCCAATTTGATTGGACTATAGAGTGAAGGAAAAATAGTAATGTGTCATGAGTTTGAAAAGATAATTTGAAGTTAGGCAAAAACAGAGGTCATATTTTATTCTGGAGGTAATTGGGAGCCATAGAAATTTTTTGAGTAGGGGAATGTCATAATCAGATCTGTGCTTAAAGATTCCTCTGATAAAACTAGAGTTTTTTGTGAGTGAAATCTTGGAGGTACTTGATATACTGAAAATATTTTTCAAACTATTGTTTGAAATGTGTATGAAGAAAACTGAACATTGACTTCAAAAGCTAGATTTTTAAAAATTAGCATTATCTACAGTGTTCATCTTTTAAAGTGTTACCTGTGAAGACTCATTTATATAAAGTAGTAGAGTAACAAAAGCTGATCTAGAGAAATAATGTATATACTAACCATAAATATGTAACTAAGGATAACAAAAACAGCAACAAATCTATGCTAAATAAACAGAAAAGAAGGCCAAAAGGAGTCATGGAAACTGGCAAGAAAATTTTGTTACTACCATGTTAAAGTTAATATGGTCATCTTTTTAATGCTTTTAAAATCTTTAAAACAATAAATAACAAGCTCATGGCCACATGTCATTCACAATCTTTATCTCTCTGTCATTTTTCTTTTGCTCCCACTTATATATTTGGCTATTTCCATTTGTAGCATTTATAAGCTCTGGAGAGCCTTATCGTAACTCCCACTCTCACTGATGACTCATGCCCTCCAGAGCAAGGCAAGCTAGCTATATATTCCCCCTTCCAGGGCTACCCCTGAAGGACAGTGGGATTCTTTAATATTTATAGGCTTGAGCCCTCATTCTAATGTGTTCCTCCAATATCATTCATCAATGATTAGCATTCAAGTATTATTTAATCAATTAACAGCAATGAACTTTTATGCATAATTATTGAGAAGATATAGCAACAACAAACACACATGTATAGATAGATAGATAGATACATATAAATATAGATATAGATAGTCCTTATCTCCAACACCCTTCCCCACACAAGCTCTACTCCTTACCAAATGAAGGGCAAATTTTCTCGTGTCCACCAAGGGAGAGTGGGCTCATGCTTGAAGCAGTTGGCAAAAGCTTCACTCTCCCACCAAGTTCAAGTTCAAATGAATTTCAGCTGATAAGAGTTATTCCTAACATATTAACTGGAAGGTCAAATATTTTACTTGAAAATCCTGGCATGGATCCCACTCCTAGGTCTCCAATGACTCTCCTGATCTTGTGAAGCTCACAAGGTCACAACAAACTTAGTCTGATACTCCCTCAAGAAGAGAAAGAACAAAAGCCCATATTCACAAGTCACCACCTAAAGAATTGTGACATATTTCCTTCACTGGAACCAGTCAGTCATGAAAGAGGGGAAGTAGACTTACTTCGATTGTTGGTGACATTATAAATTAATATCCAAATCTGGGTTAGTAGCCCAATCATAAGATTATATTTTTGCCATGTAATTAGTGGAACAAAAACAAATCTAGAATAATTGTGCTACTCTGAAGCCTAAATAGGGATTTCATCAGCTGAACATAGGTACACATGTATTAATAAGGGCTGGGCTTGGCTAGTCCTCTATTACATAACATTTACCTTAAAAATAATAATTTCTCTTGTTTGGAACCTTCCTGAGAAATCATTAACTTTGAATTCGGCTTGTATATATATATTTTAGGATACTTCAGTTTTATTATCTATATATATTTTTTATAATATCCCTTGTATTCATTTTTCCAAATTATCCCCCCCCTCCCTCTACTCCCTCCCCCCGATGACAGGCAATCCCATTGTATATATTTTTTAAAATTTTCTTTCAGATAGGTCATATCCAGTTTTTTTTTTTAATAGCAGAACTCAGTGGCAAGAACTTTCATATACTTTTAGATAATTAATAGATATGTTTCTAATCAAACAAATATTTATTAAGCAACTATGTACAAATCATTGTGGAAAGATATCAAAGCAAAAAATAATACCCATCATCACTTGATTATAAGCCACTTTTGGACAGGAGCTGTTTTTGCCTTCAGTTTTTATGCACAGTGCTTATCATAGTGCCTCATACATAGTAGATGCTTAATAGATGCTTCTTGACTTGATTGATAGACTATTAATAAATAGTCTGTAAACTTATTCTACTGTAAATATACAGAATATGTAAAATGCCAAGTATATGTATGGTAGTTTGAGGGAGAGAAGGCAATAATAATTAGTAACCTCATGAAAGGCTTCCTATAGATGTCCTGTGAGCTGTGCTTGGAAGGAAGGTAGGAATCCTCAAAGGTTGAGGTAAGAAGGAAATGTATTGCTAGTATAAGAGGCAGCCAATAAAGAGACACAGAGGCGGGAGGCTCCATAGGGCTGTGGGTTCTAAATCTATCTCTAATCATCCTCCGTCTAAATCCACACCAGGTTCTGACTTTGTATCTTATTTTGGTGGTAGGACTATTGTATCTGTCATCTAAGGATCAATCTAACTCAGTAGAAAGAGGGAGATATCACCAGAGGGCACAATCTGGAAAAATTCCTTTTGAAATGCTAAAATGGAAATGCAAAGTTAAGCCATGTTGTAGTGTCTTCTTAAAGAGTTTGCAATGTTCTCCCCAACTGTGATTGTTTCACTTTTGCTCACTATTCCACTGTCCAAGTGTCTCCTTGAATTGTTTGGATTTTCAATGCTCTACAAAACTGGGGACCTTTTGAGATTTTTCCTTTGGAGAACAAGTGAATCTTCTACTGGATAATCATTCACCTACTTTGGCCTCCATAAAAATGTTTCAATATTCATTACATATCCACTTTTAATATTTGTGTTAAACTTAAATGATTCACAGTCTACACATTTAATGTCATTCTGCTATAAATTCAACTTATGGCTACATGTTAGAATATATTCCTATCTGGACACATAGTATCATAAGGATTGAGGTAGAATTAATTCATATTTTTTGCTTGTCTCTACAATTCATTTTGTTTTGGCCAACTGCCTTAATCTGGCGTGATGATTATAATGACCAACACAACAGATCGACCATACCAGAATCTAGGAATTTTAGCATATAAGTAGATACAGCTAATATAGAGAGATGAATTTCTATCTATTTCTTGAAGTGTTTTTGAGCTTATAAGTATTGCCCTTACTTTTTCTGATGATACATTATGGCCCTGTGAAACATGAAAAACATTCCTTGTCAATTCCCAAAATGCATCTATTTTCCTTAGACTTGTTCAACATTTTCTTAGCCTGAACTATGCCTTTATTTTAACAAATATTTCTCCCCACATAAAAAAGAAATGTTATGCATATAAATTTGTATGTGTTAGTTCTAAGAATATCCATAAGTATTATATATTTTTTAACCTATAGGATTAATAATTCTAATATAAGCTAGAGTAAAATTAGTGCAAAAGAGAAGCCCAGGTAAAGTGCAAAGACAATTCAGGGGACCCCTTAACAAGTGCTATAAGATATTTAAAAGAAAGATTTGCCATCTTCTTACAGAGGTGTCAAAGCTTTATTAAATGTTCACAAGCTTAGAGATAACATTGGATGGTGGAGAGAACACTTCTTGAAGTCAGGAAAAGTTGGGTTCAAGTAATATGTGCCTCTGCATATATTAACTATGAGACTGCTAGTAACT
The DNA here is from genome assembly GCF_048593235.1 of Sminthopsis crassicaudata. Classification (NCBI taxonomy): domain Eukaryota; kingdom Metazoa; phylum Chordata; class Mammalia; order Dasyuromorphia; family Dasyuridae; genus Sminthopsis; species Sminthopsis crassicaudata. Next base: position 291,283,489 of record NC_133617.1, on the reverse strand, counting down.
CATTTAACCTCTCCTTTTTTCAGATAACTCTCTATGATTTTAAACTACAGAAGGGATGCATATCTGTATTGGAAGTTCCCAATACAATCACAGGACCAAGTAAACACACACACACACACACACACACACACACACACACACACACACACACACAGAGATTTTAAATAGATTCTCATTTCAAGTAGCTTATGAGAAGCCTATATTATTGCTTATTTAAAATGTTACATAATTAGAATTTACTTAAGTTGAAATCTTTTTTTTTTCTTCTTTTTTTCCTTCTTCTTTTAATTCTTTAAAGTACATGGCAGGTTTACTTCTTTCTTATTTGTCTTATTTCTCTTTTTGGAAAAACTATTTATTCTGTTCAAAAGAACCCTAAATGTAGAGTTCAGTTCTCAGGGGGAAATGCCCCTTGCTTTAAACAGTACCAAGTTCCTAAATAGCTTGTGATGGCTTTATAAGGCACAGAAATGGCTACCATCCAGGGAGCAATAGGACGAGACAGGCAAAATGAAACTCTCTATCATAGTTCTTTCTGATCAGAGATGACACAAAAATGTTACTCACCTTACATAAAATTTGGTTAAAATGGTCATGGGCCACATTTCCCTGTGGTTTGTACCAAGGGTGTGGTGCTGTTTATTTAACTAGTTGTCCAAAAGAATATATGTTTGTAGGACAGACTTTTAAATTTAATCTTCATCATTAACATTTTCTCTATCATTTTCTTAAATCTAAAAATGATCATGCTGAAAATTTAATTATTATGACCTGGCTCTAGCAGCTCCTCCCAACACACACACACACACACACACACACACACACACACACACACACACACACACATACACACACACCCCCTTCCTGGCTTTGGTCTAATATCTTGTTTGTTCTTAACTCTGATTTACACATCCATGCTCTACTAAATATTATCCTTCAAAATACTGGGTAAATCACTTTGCATTTAAAATTCATTTGTTACTCCTCTAAGTATCAGTTAGTTAATCTGTAAAATTAGAAACTTAGGCCAGATGATCTTTAGGGTCTCTTTCAATTCCAAATCTAGTACTGTCACTCTTGCACTCTCCACCTACCCATTGCTACAGATTACTATGACCCTGTTGTAGTTTTCAGGTATTTATAGATTTTTTTTCCATCTTGTCCAAAGCTGCAGGACTTTGTAATATACCTTTCTTATGGCCACCATGCTTCAGTGAACTAAATCCTAGCTTCTTAGATATTTTTGGTGGAAATATAATAACATTTGCTTCTTCGTGTTTCCAGAAGAATTTCATAGGATTCTAAATGTAGAGCTGAAGGCTCAAAGACTTCTCCCATTTTACAAGCAACGAAAGCCCATGTAAGATAAGTGATTTGCCCAAAATTACATGTAGTAACAGAACTAGAATTTGGACTAAGATCTTCTGCCAATAAGTATTATAGCCTGATTTTTACCAATATCAGTGTTAATGCTAATAGACTTGGTATTATCAAGGATCTTATGATGAGTTCCACTTTTGTAATTAATCATTGTTTAAGTATAATACAGTTGAAATTACCTAAATATTTCTATATGCTGTCCTTGTATAGCCGTATGTCATAGCCAAATAGATTAAATATTCATTTCCCTGAGATTCATTCATTTAACCATTTGATTCAATTTGACAAATAGTTAGCAAGTACTTTCTATCACCAATACTATACTAGTTTGGGGAAATATAATAAAACCTAATCCTAAGGAACTTGTTTTCACAGATCTAATTGATATCATATAGTTTGTATTTTCAATGAATGGAGGAGGCGGTAGGAGGGAGGAAGAACACTTGGAACTCAAAAACTAAAAAGGGAAAAATGCATAAATGTAAATATATGATAAAAGTTCAAAATCTTTTAAAGAACTTATTAATTTTAGCACATGCTTTAAGCTCAGTTAGTTCTTAAGTTTTGAAAATAAAGGAGGGGGAGGGGAAAGAAGGTTGGACATCAGGAAATGCTAGAATGAAAAAAGAGAGGAAGAAAAGAAAGAATCTAAAGGAGAAAGGAATTTATTTACAGAGAGGTTAGCACTGATAGACTGAAGAGAACATGAATGAATGACTAGGATAGTGAAGGGTTGTTATATAAAGACTGGTTGAAGGAAGTAGGTATATTTACCCTGAAGAAGAAAAGAAAGAGTAACTATTTTCAAGAATTTTAAGGCTTGTCATACAGAAAAGGGTTATTCTTGTTCTGCTTGCCCACAAGGGGCAGGAATAAGAGCAATGAATGATACTTGCAGAAAGGCAGATTTTGGTTCAAGATAAAGAAAAGATTTTTAATAATTGGAATTGTCCCAAAAAGAAATGGATGGCCTAAGGAGATAACAGTTCTGATCACTAGAAATCTTTTAGCAAAGACTGTTTAACCACTTGTTGATTACATTGTAGAGTGTCTTTTTGTTCAGGTATGGTTTCAAATTGTGACATTGAGGTCACTGAGATCCTGTGAGTCTATGAACTATGACAGATGGCAGAGTACAAATACAGTCCTTGAGTCAGTCTGACATTTAAAGTATCTACTATGTGCCAGGCACTATGCCAAACTCTGGTAATACAGAGAAAGATAAATGACAGTCCCTATTCTTGAGGACCTCACAATTTGAGAGGTAAAAATGCTATAAGAAATCTGAAGAAGAGAAATGACTTTCAGTTAAGAGGACTCAAAGAAGTCTTTATAAAGGAGCACTTGACTGGGAGAGAACATTAGCAGAGTGAATGGAAAGAAGTCTAAAGATGCATAAGGAAATGCACAGAGACTGGAGAAGCTCTGATGAGAATAAGAGATGGCATAAGTCCAGTTGACTGGTTCATCCAGTGGGTGAGTGGGAGTAATACCAGATAAGGCAGGAAAGATAACTTGTAGAGAGGCTAGAACATCAAGGTCAAAAATATATACTTATGTATCAAAATTTAGGACTAGAAAGGATCTCAGAGGGCATTTTGTTGAAACTCTTATCTAGCCAGATATGAGAAAAATGAGGCCCAGAAAGTAACAATTTGCCCAAGGTCATATACAGGGAGTAAGTAACAAAGTCAGAATTTGAACCCAAGTCTCTGAATCTAAAATCCTGTTCTTTAACAGACAGCTCCTGAAAGAGTCACATGGAGCAGCATATGAAGTTTTGTTTTTTACATTTTTTTTTAATTAAAGCTTCTTATTTTCAAAGTATATGCATGGATAATTTTTCAACATTGTCCCAAATCCCCCCCTCCCTTATATTATGAAGTTTTGACATAAAAAAGGCTGGAAGCAAAAAGTTCAGTTTAATGGCAAAAGAAGGATTGTGTTGATCAGTGGAGTACTGATCAGTTAGGTTTATTTGAATAAATTATAGGATATAATAATAGCTATGAAGAGATATGTATTATCCTCTTTCAATCTTTGAAGAAGCCCAATAACTCTGTAAAGTCCCTTTATAACTTTTATTGGCTGGTATTAAAAAAAATGTAAAGCTATGCTTTCATTTCTTTACTTCTTTATAAGACTGAAGTTCCTCACTCAATCTGGTGGATATACAAGGTGGCTAACCATTGAAGCTAAAGAATTAGCTATACCTCTAATGGTTTTTAAAAAGAAAAAGAAAGCTCTGAGGAGTCAGTCATCACTGGTACTTCAGGAAAGAGCTGAATCTGGAGGAGGAACTCGGTTCTTGGCAGGGAGTCACTCTTTGCCTTTTCCTCAAAGTGTACTTGGGAGAAAGTGGGGGTGGGGAAGAGACTTCTCTTCCTCCTATCAGCAATAGCATTTTGTAAAATAGGACATGTTGTGCTCATAAAAGAAAACAGGGCCAGAAAATCCAGCTACAGATTAGAGTTAAGCCATGTAGTAGAACAGGCCCAGGGTGCCTAACAGAGATGCTGTGCCTAGGAAGTAGCCTGGGAACAACACAAGAAAAGAGATCAGAACTCTGTAGCTCCAGATGTGTGAATTGTCTTGATTACCTGTATTCCATACTTAAGTGCCTCTCTACTAGAATATTCTTCTTCCCATTGGTGCTGTATATTTGTGGGAGAGTACCTCAGGTTTATGGTATGTGTGAAGGGGACAAAGTTGTTAGAACTGTTCTTATTATTTCATTTCCATTATTATTATTAGCTTTGAGCTAATCATATCCTTGTATGGCAATAAAAGGTAAATGCAACTGTGGGGGCCTATGAGAAATAACTCTGCAGGATGCAGAAGGATGATACAAAGATTCCTTCAAGACTGTGAACCTGAGTGACCATCAGTCAATAAATATTTATAGGATCATACATATAACATTCATAAAAACAAAAAAAAAAAAAAAAGAAGAGGCAGATTGCAGAGCATATTAAGATCACAAATTCAAAGCTATTCAAATTGTCCTATAAGCTAGAAATGGCATATTTGATGTTTTCTGGAAATCATCTAATTGAACTTCCTTTATTTACAGACAAGGAAATGAAAGCCCAGAATAGTTCATAGATTTAGAACTGGAAAGAAACATATAGGTCATCTAGTCCAGTTTCCCTTTTATAGATGATGACGCTGGAGTCCAGAGAGATAAATAACTTGTGTAAGATTACAAAGCTAAGAAATGATGGAGTCAAAAATTGAATCCAAATCATCTGGTTTCAGATCTAGGATTCTTTCCATTCTACATGTCTCAGATATGAGGAGTTTTGACATGTTAGTAGGACAGCCAAGTGAAATCAAGCAAGCAGTTGGAAATTGTTGAAATTGTTGTTCTTAGGAGAAGTTGGGAATAAAAAAAAATAAAGATTTAGAAGTTGTTTGCATAAAAGTGATCAAGAAAGCCATGGGAAAGGATTGAATGACCAAGGGAGAGAATGCAGAGAAGAGACCTAAAGAGAAAACAATGGGGAATATCCACATTGAAGAGAAGAGGAGGAGCAAAATGATGGAGATAAGGCAGTCACTCACCTGAGCTCTACCCCAAACCCCTCCAACCATCTTTAAATCATGCCATAAAACAATAGACACAAATAAATAAAAAATAAGAGCGTAAAGTAGCAGAACCCAAAAAAAGAGGGGGTGAAAAATTTTCCAGGCAAAAGCAACTTAGAGGACAAACAAGAAAGGTCTCTTGCATCTGGGTGAGAGTGGAGCATAATCTAGTGCACGCCTTGCCAACACAGACTTAGCCCCAGCAAACCAGGAGTAGGCCTTGGGAGCCACTAAATGTGGCAGCAGCTGCTTCAAGCACCTTCAGCCCACAGAAGATAAAAGGATCCAACAACTTGTCAGAAGAAGATTACAAGGTCTCTTTGCTAGCACTGAGGCAGGACTTTGTTGTTTTGTCTATATTGGGAAACAGTTCCAGGTCGCAGGCCAGAGTGTCAGTCCCAGGGTGAGAAAGAACACTAATATATCAAAGCTAATGGCTACAATAGAATAGGGATCCTCATCACAGTTCCAGGGCAGAAAAGAGTGTTTGCAGTTGCTCACAGACCAGAACACAGGCTAATACACCTCTTCTTAAATCATGCAATCTTGGGAAAACTGAAAACTTACAGGTGCCTAGAATCTCTGAAAACAGATACAGTACCCCTAAAGTTTGGGATTGTGTGCACTCCATCCTGGAAGTAGAATTAGAATAGGCAATAAGGAGATAAAACTATCAGTCTTTGCAGATGATATGATGATATGTTTAAAGAATCCTAGAGAATCATCCAAAAATCTACTTGAAACAATTAACAGTTTTACTTGCAGGATATAAAATAAACCCACACAAATCATCAACATTTCAATATGTTATTAACAAAGCCCAGTAACAAGAGATAGAAAGAGAAATTCCATATAAAACAGCTGCAGACAAAATATGATATTTGGGTATCTACATGCCAAGATAAATACAGTAACTATATGAACAAAATTATAAAACATTTTTCACACAAAGTCATATCTAAACAATTGGGAAAATATCAGTTGCTCATGGATAGGCTGAGGTAATATAATAAAAATGACAATTCTACCTAAATTGGTCTGCTTGCTTAATGCCATACCAATCAAACTGCCAAAAAAAATTATTTCATACAGCAAGAAAAAGTAATAACAAAATTCTTCTGGAAGAAAAAGAGCTCAAAAATATCAAGGGAATTAATGAAAAAAAAAAAAAATACAAGGACAGTGGCCTAGTAGTACCAGCCTAAAACTCTATTATAAAGTAGCAATCATCCACATGATCTGCTGCTAAGTGAAGTGAGTAGAACTAAGAAAATATTGTATACAGCAATAACAAGACTGTGTGATGATCAACTGTGATGAACTTGGCTCTTTTCAACAATGAGGCTAATTTCAATTGACTTAAAATGGAGAGAGTCATCTGCATTCAGAGAAGACTATGGGGACTGAATGTGAATCACAACATAATATTTTCACCCTTGTTGTTGTTGTTGTTTGCTTGCTTGTTTTTCTTTCTCATTTTTTCCTGTTTGATCTGATTTTTCTTCTGCAGCATGATAAATGTATAAATATGTTTAAAAGAATTGCACATATTTAACCTGTGTTGGATTACTTACTGTCTAGAGAAGGGGGAGAGAGGAAGGGAGGGAGAAAAAATTTGGAATACAAGGTTTTGCAAGAGTGAGTGTTGAAAATTATATTGCTTGTAATTGAAAAATAAAAGCTATTATAAAAATATTTTAAAAATAAAGCAGAAGTCATCAAAAACATACGATACTAGCTAAGAAACAGAATGATGGATCATTGGTATAATTTAGATACACATGACACAGTAATCAATGACTATAGTAATCTAGTATTTGATAAACCCCAAAACTCCAATTTTGGGGGTAAGAACTCACTATCTTATAAAAATTGGTGGGAAAACTAGAAAATAATATGTCAAAAACTTGGCATAGACCTACATCTCATACCCCATATCAAAATAAGGTCAAAATGGGTACATGATTTAAGCATAAAGGGTGAAATTATAAGCAAATTAGGAGAGCACAGGATAGATCCTTGGAGAAGGGAAGAATTTATGGCCAAAGAAGAACTAGAGAATATTATGAAATGAAAAATGGACAACTTTGATTACATTAAATTTAAAAGGGTTTGCACCAAAAACTCCAACACAAACAAGATTAAAAGGAAAGCACAAAGCTTGGGAAAATTTTTACAGCCAGTGTTTCTGAAAAAGACCTCATTTCTAAAATATATAAAGAACTGTGTAAAATTTAAAGAATACAAGTCATTCCCCAAGTGATAAATGGTCAAAGGATATAAAACAGACAATTTTTAGGTGAAGAAATTAAAGCCATCTATATGTAGTCTTATGAAAAAATCTTTTAGTCATTATTGATTTAATAGATTAGATTAGAGAAATGCAAGTTAAAAAAATCCTGAGGTACCATATCACATCTCTCAGATTGGCTAAGATGACAAGAAAAGATAATGATAAATGTTGGAGGGGATGTGGGAAACTGGGACACTAACGGATTGTTGGTGAAGTTGTGAAATGATCCAATCAATCTGGAGAGCAATTTGGACCTTTGCACAAAGAACTGTATCCCCTTTGAACCAGCAGGACCATTACTAGATCTGTGTTCCAAGGAAATCATAAAAGAGAAAAAAGGACCCAGGTGTGCAAAAGTGTTTGTAGCAGCTTTTTGTGGTGGCAAAGAATGGGAAAATGAGCGGATGCCCATCAATTAGGGAATGGTTGAATAAATTATAGTATATAAAGTAATGGAATATTATTGTTCTATAAAAAATGATGAACAACCAAATTTTAGAAAGGCCTGGAAAGATTTATGTGAACTGATGCTGAAACAACCAGTACCAGGTAAACATTGTACACAGTTACAAGATCGAGGGATGATAAACTATGACAGATTTGGTTTTTCTCAGTGATCCAAGGCAATTCCAATAAATCTTGGATGGAAAACACCATCCACATCCCAAGAGAGAACTATGGAGACTGAATGTAAATCAACACTTTATGTTCACTTTTCCCCCATTTTCTTCTATTTTATTTTTCTCTTGTGGTTTTTCCCTTTTGTTCTGAGTTTTCTTTCCCAACATGATTCATAAGGAAATATGCTTTAAAAAAGATAGAAAGAATGTACATGTATAACCTAAATAAATTAATACTTTTTTAAATAAATTTTTTATTTTTTAAAAAAATAAAATAAAATAAAAATTCTCAAATACAAACTCAAGAAAAGCATATAAAGTTAATCAGAACAGAGAAGTTATAAAGGACTTTATAAGATTAAACTTTTTTACATTCCTACATGAGATGATACTTATAAATCATAAGTTCTTTCTCATTATTAGGGCAGTTAGAAGGACAATATATAAATACAGCGGGCATATATGTGAGTTGAATTTGAAGAGATGATATTTTAAAAAATAAAATCAAGGGCTGAGAGAGGAATGTACTGGGAGAAAGGGAAAGGAAGAGGTAGAATGGGGTAAATTACTACATAAAAGAGGTAAGAAAAAGCTTACCTTAAAAGTGGAAGAGAAGAAGGAGCTCAGTGGAATTTTCATTGGAATTGGCTCAAAGAGGGAATAACATACATGCTCATTTGGGTATAAAAATCTATCTTAACCTACAGAAAAGTAGGAGGGGAGGGGATAAGAGAAGTGGGGCAGGTAGATGGGGTACTCACAAGCAAAACAGTTTTGAAGAGGCATAGGGTAAATGAAAGAGAGAATAGAATAAATGAGTCAGGGATAGGAAGGAGGGAAATAGTTAACAATAGTAAATGGGGAACATTTTTTTAAGCAAATTTCTATAGTAAAAGCCTCATTTTTCAATATAAGGACTGAGCCAAATTTATAAAAATAAGAACCTTTTTTCAATTTATAATCATCAAAAGATTTGAACAATTTTCAGATGGAGAAATTATAGCTATAGCCATGTGGGAAAAAATTCTCTAATTTATTATTTGGAGAAATGTAAATTAAAACAGTTCAAAGGTCCTACCTCATACCTATTGGATTGGCTAATAGGACAGAAAAGGAAAATGATACATATTGGTGCAGATGTGAGAAAAAATGAGACATTATTAATGTCTCACTGATATTGCATTGTTAATAGAGTTGTAAACTGATTCAATTCTGTAGCACATTTGAAAGTAGGTTCAAAGGTCTATAAAACCATGCAGACCCTTTGATTTAATAATATCATTACTCAGCATGTGTCCCCAAAGGAAAAGGACTTATATGTACAAAATATTTTAGAGCAGTCCTTTCCTGGTAGCAAAGAATTGGAAATTGAGGAGATCCCCATCAACTGGGGAATGGCTGAACAAATTGTGGTATGTGTTTATGACAGAATATTATTGTGCTCTAAGAAATGATGAGTAGATGCACTCAGAAAAATGTGGAAAGACTTCCATGAGTTGGTGCAAAGTGAAATATATCATATACAAATTTCACCAATATTGTAAGATGATCAGCTGTGAGTAACTTGTCTATTCTCAACAATATTCTCAACAATACAATGATTTAAGACATCTCTGAAGGACATTTGATGAAAAATGTTTTCCATTCCCAAAGAAGGAAACTTACAATATCTGAGTATAGATTGAAGCACACTGATGTGGTTCATGGACCAAAATGATGTGGGTGATATTAACACTAGATGATGGTAAGCATGAAAATTTGGGGTTCGGTCATGTGAAGAATTCACAATGGTTAATCTCTTTGGCAAATGATAGATTTATTAAGGGAAGAAGTTACAGATAAAATGAAGGGATAATTATAGACACCAGAAATGGTAAATATGAAATAGAGTAGGAAAGCATATGAAAAACAACTTCCTCCATGGAGTAAAAAGGGACCACCCCATGAAGTTGAGGAATATCCTTAGCTGGCAGGCTTAATCCTGAAAGGGACTTAGTACCCTAAGAGTTAATTAACTATAAGGAGGAGAAGTGGAGTTAGGACAGATACCATGTATCATGGAGATGGGGTAAGGAGAAAGACACTATGAGGCAGTATGCCATGGGGGACTGACCCAAAGGAAGGCAACAGCTATAGGATGGCCCATAAGTAGATTTTAAAAGGAAATTTTAACCTCAGGGACATGATTGGGATTTCTGACAGGGCACAGCAAGGTGAGACTGCTCAAGACCTCTATAGAAGGTGGGTCTTAGGGACTTGACATAACTTGGATTTCAGACTGGAAGATCTCTCCTGTGGGAGGGGCCATGAAGCTTGCCTCAGGGATCAATTCTTTAGTCTCTATGTCCAAGGCATCTTCAGGACATCCTCAATACTTTTAAAACTTTATTTTTCTTGTGTGTTTTTTGGGGGGAGCATAGGGAATGGGAAGTCTATTTTCTTCCACAATATCACCAATATGAAAATGTTTTGCATGACTGCACAACTATATTGAATTACTTGCCTTCTCAATGGGAGGTGGGGAGAAGAGAGAGAATTTGAAATTCAAAGTTTTTAAAAATAATGTTAAAATCATTTTTACAGGTAACCAGAGAACAATAAAATACTAAATATATGTTTTTAAAGAGAGAAAAGAGGAAATTGATGAAATAACCAGAGAGATAGCAGGGACAGGATGAAAGTGCAGTGTTGTGGAAACTAAGGGAGGAGAGGGCATTGACAATAATTACAAACAAAAATAATTGCTTATATTTTAGAGATTACAAAGCACTTTATACACAGTACCTCATTTGATATTCATATCAACCTTGTGAAGTTGGTTACAATAGAGTATTACCACACATTTTTCTTTCTTTTTTTTTTTTTTCTCTGAGGCTGGGGTTAAGTGACTTGGCCAGGGTCACACAGCTAAGAAGTGTTAAGTGTCTGAGAGCAAATTTGAACTCGGGTTCTCCTGAATTCAAGGCTGGTGCTCTATGTGCCACCTAGCTGCCCCCATATTTTTCAAATAAGAAAATTGAGGTCAATTGTTCTACCATAATCAAGCAGATTGTGGGTATTGCCAGTTGGGTCTCCTAAACCTTAAATTGGCTTTTATTTATTTCATATCTACTTATATTTGTATATTCCACTCCTCCCTGACAAAAACACACAATAGACTAAAACTCTTTAAAGGCCAAGGGCTATTTTTTATTTGCATTGATAGCTCAAGAGTTTAATATAGTGCCTGACACAAAATGCTTAATTAATGTTTGATTAATTTATTGAAAGGAGTTTAATAAAGGCTGAAGGAAGGAGTTGAAGGAGGGAAGGATTTGTTCATGGTTCCAACTCCAGACCATCCTAAAACCAATATGTATTCCAGAATCTCAAGATCCATGGAATCCAACAGGATTTCACCCTTAAGTGCCCTAGGAAAAGAAACACTTCTCTCTCTGTATTTGCTTACAAATACAAATAGAACATTATTTGAACATGCAAAGTGGACAAATACATAGTAGTATAACCTGCTATGTACATGCAAATTGATGTGGGTAGACTTGATATCTGTACATAGTCAAAAAGGTACAAATTGTGCCCTTTCTGCTTCAGTACAATTTGTGGCATCCTCCTTTTTTCTTTTAAATTCTTGAGGGGGGTGATGGTAATAAATGTAGAACAAAGGGAGTAAGGCTTGTAAAAGGCTCGGTCCATCAAGCACTTTGTATACTGTATAAAAGACAGAGAAATCCAAACAAAACTTTAGCCATCTACAAATTCTTTGGAGAATGCCCAGGAACCAGATACCAATGGTAACTTTTCTTCAGCTTTTCTAATTCAGAGTTGATTAGTACCATTGTTTCCCTGGGGGTAGGGCAATACTTTTTCTCTAGAAAAGATCAAATAGCTGTCCTGATTATGAATAACAATTTATTTGAGACTTAGAACAGATTCTACTATTGAGTCTGGGAAGCAAATCACAAGCCTGTCCCAACCTACCCTAAAAAGGAAGGAAGTGGATAATAATAAAATGAATTTTTTTAAAAAGGGTGTTTTGTGCCATTAAAGACCAGGCTGAGTGGGTGGGAGGGGGTCCTAAGTATCGAGAACATCAGGTGAGTACACTGTGTCTTAGGTAAAGTGCTATATGGTTGCAATTTGTTAATATCTATTAGTTCATTGAGATCAGTATTAAGGACTCAATAACCAGAATCTTTAGAAATAGTGCTAGGAACTTTATATTATATACAGAAGGAAAAGAAGTCTGAGGAAGAAATTGGCATCTGGTAAAAACTGAGGCAGACATGAAAAGGGAAGACTAACTTTATAAAGTTAGAGGAGCAACTCCAACTATCTCCCCAGTAATTCCCATTTGAATTCAACTGCATCAGGAATATTTTTAAAAGAAAAAAAAGCAATCTCTGATGAAATTTCTATTCTAGCATCACAGATGTAGGAAATGCATGTTTGACAGGCTAACAGTAAGATACTTACCGAATTGGGGGAAATGAAGCTGAAATGAAAGTTCAGGAATGAGTCAAATACCTAAGTTCCCTGCAGTAGGAAGGAATGTAACATTTGAAGTGGAGAAAGAGTGGGAGGTGATGGAAGTTACCAAGCTTGGGAAGAGACTGGGTGAGACTGATTAAAGCCAAGAGAGAAAAAGTGGAAGTAAAAAATTTTATTGGACTTCTAAAGGTTATGTCACTGTTTTTTCCACTTTTTGGCCTCTTGAAAAGCAGAAATGCTTAAAAAGTGATAAGAAAAGTAACTCTTTAATGTTAATCTCATAAGCTAAACATGGCTATAGAGACTTCCAATTTTCTGTGAGCTTTGCTAATTTTTTTTTTAATGGGAGGATGCTATAGGATGTGCCAGAAAAGGTTGTTTTAACAGTGAAAATTCCTAAAGTATTTGAAGAAACTGTTAAAGTTCTTTAGCTATCAGTTTATGGTTTCTTTCCCGTGAACATCTTTTCACGTAGTCAGTAAAAGGGTGTCTTTAGAATAGCAAATGAGTGTAATGACTGGATTTCTAGGTGTTTGGGAAGTGTTGGGTCAGGTTTTTTTAAATTGTTTGTTTTAAAATGCAATCAGTCACTATCCCAGATGCACTCCTTTGCAAAGCCTATGAAAATGTTCTAATAAGAAAGATAAAACTTTAACATGAATAGGTTTACCTGAGGACTAAAATCATAAAGAGAGAGACTACATTCAATTTCCAGATGCTAGAATGTCTGTCTTGTTCTTCTCCTTTTGCAGTATTTAGGAAAAGATTTCCTATCTCTGCCATACTTAATCCTTACTCCTTGATCCCATATTCCCAACCCCTCCTCTGTCAGGAAAGCACTTTATAACCTGTAAAGTTCTTACATAAACTCAAGCTGCTTTTATTCCTTCTCCTTCTTATGAACTTATTATACCTTGTTCTCCATTTATCATGTCACATTTTTTATTAGGAGACAGCTACAGTGTAGCAAATAAAAGGCCAATCTTGGAGTAAGAACAACTTGGGTTCAAATTTTGCCTCTTGATACTTAATTAGTTTACAAAATATATGGGCTATAAGCAAGTCTCCAAACCTCAGTTTCCTCATCTGTAAACTGGTGGTTAAAAATGTAGTAGCATCTAACTTCCAAGGTTATTATTGTATGGGTCAAACAAGATGTTATTTTAGGTAAGGTGCTTTGCAAATTTTAAAGCATTGATAAATGTCAGTAATTATTAGTAGAGTATACCTATCAGAAGTTAGCCAGAGAAGAAGGGAGAATGGAAAAAAAGCATTTGTTAACCTACATTTTGCTGAGAACTTTACAAATAATATCTATTTAAACCTCCCACTGCTCATTCTCCTTCCTGCTTCAAGAAAGCAAACATGTTTTATTTGGTTTTGCTTTGTTTTTACAAGAATTACAATAACAATTTTGATATTTACATAGCACTTGAATATACACAAAAAGTAGTTTTCCCATAATAACTTTATAAGGTTATTCAAGTACTATTCTCCATTTACACTTTAAGGTGGATAAGCTTCAGAGATTTCTTTGAGTGTACAATCATCTGGAAATGCAAAATCATGCACCAATTCTCCCTCTATTTTGGTCTTGGCCTGTAGCCTTTTCAAGTTAAATAATTTACTATCAGTGTGGTAAGGTGACCTTGATTCATCCTCTTTGAAGGTATCTAACAACATTGCTGAAACATCATGCTGAAAGCATGGGAGCAAACACACAATCTTGCTTCACTCTAATGATGACTGGAAAAGCACAAGAGCATCATCCATTATCCAAAACCTGGGCAAGCATCCAACAAAATAGGGATCAATTTCTGCTGCCTTTGCTAATTTTGGCCTGACAACTCTTCACCAGTCAGCACCACATCATCCATACATAGAACCATTAGTTACAGCAAATGGAGAAGCTTTTAATTCTGTGGGTAAATTCACTTACCTTGGCAGTCAGTACACTTGCCAGGGATGTACACATTGATAAAAAGGTTGATACACACCTTGCCAGAGCTAGCTCAATAGAGACTCCAAAGGTAAATGTGAGAGAGTTGAGGTATTAGAGTGACCAACAAATTGAAGATCTACAGCTAGTGTGCTAACCCAATTGTTATGGTTCTGACCGGGACAAGATACAGGTGCCATGCCAGGAAACAGACCACCCAATAATGGCATTCCCACATCAAAGAAGGTGTGCTCTATGAGCAAAACATAATTGAAGTAATCCAAAAGACATCTGAGATGAACAAATTTAGAGACATTTCTACCCAAAATGTTCATATGGACTATTTGTTCCAGACCTGTGGTAGAGCATTCTAAGCTTGTAATGGTCTTGTCAGTCAATCAGACACATTGTAATAACTCTTAACACAGAGATATCATTTTGGTCCCCTTCAAGAACAAAGGACAACACTCAAACTCTTGATTGCAGAGTGCATATTCTGAGTTTTACTGATGAGGGCATTGAGGTTCAAAGAAGTTAATGAGAAGTTAAGTTGTGGTTATATAGTTAGGATTCCCCATCTTTGGATTTCCCCATCCAGTGGTCTTTTTGAATATTTTTTTGATCACAAAATTATCATCAACAAACACAAATATTTTAAATGCAGAAGAAAAGATTTTTAATGAGGTTGTGTGCTATACAGAGGGCTAGACCTGGAGTCTTTCCTTAGACGTATATTAACTTTATCACTGTGCATGAGTAACCTCCAGAGTTTCATTTTCTTCATCTTTTAAGGTGAAAGGAAGGAACTTAATAGCCTCTAGGATTTCTTCCAGTCCTAAATCTAAAATCCTATGAAACTGTGAACTTTTGTTACATACAATTTATTTACAAGGTAATTAACAAGATGACCCTACTTGTGTTTCTTTCCAAACATCTTCAATGCTTTCATCTTCTCCTTTCTTCTCCTTAGAAAGGAATATGTCTCATTCCTCTCATTTCTCCAAGAGATTAGAAGCATCCTTCATTCTTAGTTTTCTAAAGTCACAATGACTCACTAAACTGATAGAAGTTCTCAGGTCTTTGAGAATTGTTTTCCTTTATATTATTGTGGACATTGTGTTCCAATGGTCTTTCCACAATATAAGAATGAGCAGAAAACTAGCTCCCACAAAATAATAACAAAAAAATAGCTCCAACAAGCACACATTGGGAGTAGATGGGGTTATTGGAGATAAAATGTTAGGTGTCTTTGTAAGCAAAGTAGTAAAAAGTGCAGTTCCAGGATGCCGAGTGAAGCAAGCAGAACCAAGAAAACATTATACACAACACAGCAGGATTGTGCCACAACTACAATAGACTTGGTTCTTCTCAGCAGTTCAGTAATCCAAGGTAATCCCAAGAAATTTTAGCTGGAAAATGCCATCCATATTTAGAGAGGGAACTATGGAAATAGAATGTAGATCAGCATATATATTTTCACCTTTTTTTGTATGTGTGGTTTTCCCCTTTTGTTCTGATTTTTCTCTCCCAATATGATTCATATGGAAATATGTAAAAAATGAATGTACATATATAGTCAAAACCAGTTTTTACAAGTAACTGGGGAAAAAAAAAAAAAAAGTGTTTAGTTCCAGGATTAACAAAGGCATTGAGCATATCTTGGCAAATACTCAATATATAAAATTGTGGAATCAGTTGTTTGTCTTTAGTGCTGTTTTCTGTACTTTTCTTTATAGTACTTTATATAGTATTAAAGTACTATACTTTAGATATTGCTCCTCAAGCCAAATTTCAATCTAAAGCACATGGTGTACCTAGATTGCCTTCAGGATGTCCAGATAAGTACCCAGCATAATGATAGTTCCAAGAACTACACCCCAATGAAAACAGAATGTCTCTTGTGCTTAGTTATCTGTGCCTGCCCTTTTTGTAGTGGCTAGAAACTAGAAACTGAATAGATGCCCATCAATTGGAGATTAGTTGGGTAAATTATGGTATATGAATGTTTGGAATATTATTGTTCTATACAAAATGATAAGCAAGATGATTTCAGAGAGAGTTGGAGTGACTTACATCAACTGATGCTGAGTGAAATGAGCAGAATCAGAAGATCGTTATACATGGCAACAACAAAATTATACAATGATCAATTCTGATGGATGTAGCTCTCTTTAACAATGAGATGATTCAAACTAATTCCAAGTGTTTAATAATGAACAAAGTCAGCTACACCCAGAGAGAGAAATATGGGAAATGAGTGTGGACTACCACATAGTATTTCCACTTTTTCTGTTATTGTTTGCTTGCATTTTTGTTTTCCTTCTCAGGTTTTTTTCTTTCTAGATCCAATTTTTCTTGTGCACCAAGATAACTGTATAAATATGTATACATATATTGGATTTAACATATACTTAAATATGTTAAAGTATAACATATAACATATTTCACATGTATTGGACTACCTGCCATGGGAGGGGGTGGGGAGGAGGGGAAAAGTTGGAACAAAAGGTTTTGCAAGGGTCAATGTTGAAAAATTACCCATGCATATGTTTTGTAAATAAAAAGCTATAATAAAAAAAAAAATTTTTTTTAAGTTATCTGTGCCTATTTTCCAAAGTAAAAAGTAGTGTTTGATAAACTGATCTCTGATAATTTGTACTAATGAGTTAAGTGCTAGCCTCCAGGTAATATATTTAAATTGTAATATGGGAGAGGAGTAAGTTGCTTATTATCTTAATGGAATGCACACCTTCTGCCAAAACAGCTGAGGCAATCTTAAACTGCATTAATAAAAATATAAAGGAGGCAACAGTTTTATTAGAGGCATCTGGTAGCTCATTGGATAGAATATTGGGCCAGGAGTCAAAAAGACCCAATTTCCAATCCAGTCTCAGCCACTTACTAGCTTTAGCCTTTGGGTAGATTCTACCTCCCAGGGTTGTGTGGGGATCAAATAAGATAATATTTGTTTTTTTAAAAAACACATTTAGCCCGAAGTCCAGCACTTACTAAGTGCTATATAAATGCTTATTCTTTTCCCTTCATTGTCTGGCCATCCTCTTAAAAAAAAAAAAAAAAAAGCTAACATTTATATAGTGCTTACTGTGTGCCAGACACTGTGCTATGAACTTTACAATTATTATCTCATTTGATTTTCACAACAACCATGGGATATAGGTGTTAATATTATCTGCATTTTTTTTTACAAATGAGAAAACTGAGGTAAATAGAAGTTGAATGTTTTGCCCATAGTCACATGGTTAGTATCAGAAGCTATATTTGAAGTGCTGTCTTCCTAACTCTAAACCTGACACTCTCTAGCACTACCCAGTGTATCACCTACTTTTTATAGGACAATTTAAGATAATGATTGGTCAAGTTTTCCTGGAAAGAGAGAGAGATAATAAGTATTATAGGCTTTGCAAAATGATGTAGTATTAATAAGAATAAATTTTTTTCTTGGGAGGTGGCATTTCACTTAATTGGGATTCAAAGTTAATGTTTTCTTGAAGGAATTGAAATAAAGACAGCAAGTAGTTAATAATCTGCCACACCCATCATCAAAATTAATTGCAAGTGTTATATGTTAATGCTAATCTATAAAAACATTTCATATATTTAATCTTTGAAAATGTCTTCATACAGATAGGTATTACCAAATACTAATATCAATTCATGAGCATATGTTTTTAATTTAACCAAAAGACTAATAGTCTTAAATAAATTTATTTTCTTTAGATGTATTTCTTCCACTGTTGCTATCAAACAGCAATTTAATTAACTCACAATCAGTTAATAACAGTAGGAATCAGTTGAGGATTGGGGCATCATTCCTCACACCTCAGTACTAGAACGTGATAATAATAATAAGAGCTTCTAAAAACAAAATTAAAATGAATAAGCAAAGGAGAAAGAACCCAACCACTTTTTCAAGGAGAAATGTCAAATGGTCCCAAGCTCAAAAAAGAATTCTTGATAGAACTTAAAAGGGACTTCAAAAATCAAATAAGAGATATTGAGGAAAAATAGGTGAGGAGGGTGGGAAGGAATACAACAAAATCATGAAAAGAAAGTTAACCAACTAAAAGTAGAGAATTAAAAATTTAAGGAGGAAAATAATTCCTTGAAAACTAGAATTGGACAAGGAGAAGTTAATGACATTATAAGACACCAAGAAATAATAAAGCAAATTAAAACAATGAAAAAAATAAGAGAATATAAAACATCTTATCAGAAAACAACTGATCTAAAGAAATTATGAAAAGACAATATAAGGAAAATCAAACTACTTAAAAGATATGATCAGAAATAAATCTTGATATAATATTATAAGAAATTATTAAGGAAAATCATCCTGAAATTCTAAAACAAGAAGGCAAAGTAGAAGGGAAAAAAAAAAAGAAGAAGAACTTAATGGGTTAGCACCTGAAAGAGATCCCAGGAGGAAAACTTATAGGAATATTATAGCCAAATTTTATTGCTCCCAGGTTAAGGAGAAAATTTTGCAAGCAACAAGAAAAACAAATTTTTTTAATACTATAAAGTTACAATAAAGATTACATAAGACTCAGTAGCTACTACATTGAAGAACTGAAGGGCATGAAATATTATATGGAGCAAAAGAGCTGGGGTTCCAACTAAAGGTAACTTACCCAACAAAGTTAAGTATAATCCTAAATGAAAAACAAACAAACAAATACCTGAAATACTTTCAGATACTTATTACAAAAACAGCAGAACTTACTAGAAAATTCAACATATTAATATTCAGGAGAGATATAGAGTAAACATTGAAGACCAGATATAAGGAATTCAATAGGTCAAATTGTTTAATTCTTATGTATGAAAATGTGATCAATACTCTTGTGACTACCATCATTATTTGGGTATTTTGAAAGAAAGTCTTGGGGTAAGCTGTGTATATGGGGTGATTGTAAAAAAATAATTTTTTTAGGGAGAAATAAAAAGGAGTTATCATCTCATCTCATATAAATAATGCATGAAAGGAAGAATTGATACAGAAGACACAAGTAAAGATGGAGGGCTGGTAGTGCTGAAACGCTATTCTCATAGGAAATGGGTTAAAGAGAGAACATCATAGAGAAATAGGCAGACAGACAGGTATAATGATATAAAAGTTCTCTAAATTTAGAAAGAAATAAGATATTGAAGGGATGATTTAGGAGAAGAGAATAAAGAAGGATTCTTAGAAGGGTAGGTAACAAGAAATAGGAGGGCAAGATAGATTGTAAAAGTAAATTAAAGGAGTGAAGAGTTGGTAGTAAAGAAAAATAGGAAGGAGGGAAATATACACTATGTAATTATAGCTTAGAATGTGAATGGGATGGAATTTATCCATAAAATTCAGATAACAGAATGAAAATCTGAATTCAAAAATTTTCAATTTCAGGAAACACAATAAAAATGAGACATACACACAAAGCCAAAATAAAGGGTTAAGAGTGGAATCCGTTGTGTGGAAAGGGCAGGGATGGCAGTCACGGTTTTAGAAAAAGTTAAAGCTGGGATGGATTTGATTGAAGGAACAAAATAGGGAAATTACATTATGTGTCACCATTATTCAATATTGTTACAGACCATTTAAAATCACTAGACAATATAAAATACTTGAGAGTATACTTGCCAAAACAGACACAAGAACTACATGAACATAAAGGATAAAACACTTTTCATTTACATAAAGTCAGATTTAAATAATTGGAATAATATTTATTGTTCATGGGCAAGTAAAGTCCTTATAATGAAAAAATGACAAATTTACCTAATTAATCTATTTATTCAATGTCAATTAAATTACTAAAATTATTTTACTAAGTTAGAAAAAAATAATAGCAAAGTTTATTTGTAAGAACAAAATATTAGGAAATCCAAAAAACTAGGGAGGAAAAGATGTAAAGGAAGGAAATCAGGATTATCAGACCTTAAACTATATTATAAGATATGAACATTGTTAAAGTATAAAACGGATAATTTTCATTATTTTAAATTAAAATTTTCTTACATTAATAAAAGCAATATAGCTAAGAATAGAGGGAACTGCAGAAAATGGGGAGGGGGAGTTTTTATGGACAATCTCAAATAGGATGTTAATGTGTTAGAATGCTGCTGTGGTGCAGAAAATGATGAGCTGATTGATTTGGGAAAAAACATGGAAAGACTGAACACTACTAAGGAAGATGCTATCCATCTCAAGAGAAAGTAATGACAGGTGTAAATATGGTCTTACATGTATGTATATTTGAGTGTGCATGTGTGTTTATAGATATATCTGAATATGTATATGTGTATATACATATACGTATTATATATAATATATATGTGTGTCCACATTTAATTGTAACCTTTGTCAAGATGAGGCAGGAAGAAGAAGAAAAAAATAAAGTAAAAAGTGCATAACAGAGAACAAAAGAAAACCTAGAAAGAAGCAAAGTCCAATAGCTTTTTGAAAACAATGTGTAATATTTATTATGTAGGCTTTCTTGAAATAGAAATCTATTGCTTTATATTCAATTCCCTCTTATGTTCTTCTGTGTACATGGAAATATTTATTTTTCTTTTCTCATTTTGTATTTAAGTTAAAAATGAATAAAAGGTTTATTAATTTAAAAAAGCTCTCCTCCAACTATAATATTAAAATCACACAAGTATCTTAAAGAGACAATAGATTAAAGATTTTACAAATGTCAGGCAAGTTGTAAAAAAGAAGACATGCTTGCCAAAAGTACATGCCCCTGTTATAGATGATACTCAATAAATTCTTCTTTTTTCCTTAAAAATTTGGTGGATTTGTTTTTAATATAATTAATTATGTTGAGTAGTTTCCTACTGTTAAGCCATCCTTGCATGTCTGGAATAAATCCAGCTAGGTAATGATGAATGATTTCTTGGATGAGTCACTATACTCTGACAGAATTTTATTTAAAATTTTTTGAATCAATAACTTTTTAATGACATGGGTCTATTGTTCTCTTTCTATGTGTTTCCTGGCTTAGGTATTAAGATTATATTTTCCCAAAAGGAATAAGGAAGGGTGTTTTCTTTCTCAACTTTAGAGAATAATTTGGGAAATATTGGTATTCATTGTTTAAAATTTGTTAAAATTCTTCCCTGGGTACATCAGGATCAGAAGTGTTTTTCTTATGCAATTCCTCCATAGTCCTATTTCCTTTTCTGAGATCTAAATACTTAAGATTTCTATTTAGTCTTCTGTTAGTTTGGGCCTTTATAGTTTTGATAGTATTCCTCTATTTCTTTTTTATGTTCTCAGTTTCATGAGCATATAACTATAGAATAGATTCTGATAATTTTATTTATTTCTTTTTGTTTTATTGTGATTTCCTTTTGTTCATTTTCCATTTTGTTGATTTGATTTTGTCTTCTTAATATGTATTTTTAAAACCTATACACAATAGACATTCATAATTCTATATGCAATCCTTTTTTCCCCTATTCTTCTCTGTGTTTTGAAATATTCATTGTTATGTTCATAACAACAGCAAAAAAGAAACAAAAACGACTTACAACTACTCAAAAAATGAAGTAAGCCTCTTTTGAAGATAGTGAGTTCTCTGTTACTGGGAGTATATAAATAAAATCAGTGTTACATGGTCAGAATGTGGGCTTACATCTGCCACTTATTATCTGCATGGCACTGGATAAATCCTTTAACTTCTCTGGTACGCCTCCTCATCTGAGGTATATGATCTTTAAATTACTTTCTAGCTTTAAATCTATGATCCTAACAATAAGTTATATCTTTTGGAGATGATTCTTATTCCTCTACAATGGTCCTGACACAGGAAAGATTAGGCTGAATGAACCCAAGAGGGTTCTTTTGTCCCTAAAATGTTATATATATATATTAACCTAAAAAGTTCCAGTCATAGGAATTTTGATCATGTAGTAAAAAGTTGTTTTGATAGATTTACCTGCCAATATTCTTCTTATAAGACATGGCTTATTCTACCCATTCATAGGGTTAGCTTTTCAAGTAAGTCCCTTTACGAAATTCAGCATATTGCAGTTGTCCTTCCATGTGGCACAGTTTGTGTTGATGGAAGTGGGAGATAATTCCTGTCAGAAATTGGTCTCATTTTCTTCCCCTTTGATATTCTTCCTTACCAAAATATCACTTATATCTATAGTGTATGTAGCATGCTTTCTCTAGTCCAATGAGGGTCAGGCCTATTATTATTAGTCTACTAGTCTACACTCTGCCTACTCCTTTTTCCTTAACCAGGCTCTTCAGACACTGAGTGGACAACCACACCACAGCAGCATCCTGAGGAAATAGGGTACTGCCCTAGTGGAGTTGACAATGCTGCTAGCTTTGGACATGGATTTGATGGGACAATGAGCCTAATTGTGAGCCTTATTCCCTCTCCCCACCCCAAGCTACTGTAGGAGAAGCATTATGTGCCCAAGTATTGGGAAAAATATTTGTGTTTGTTTTTATTATATATTTGAAGCAAATATCGCTTTATAAAAGATTAGTTTATATTAAATGTTTTAATGGAACAGGGTTACTATTTGCTGACTGGTATATAGATCAGTAAAAATGGTGTACACATGACCAGTGTAGGTAAAAGATATTAGAGAGAAAAGATAACTCCAAAATATTCAGTGTCTGAGGATAGGCATTTAATAAAGGCTTGTTGAATTGAAAAGTGAATGAATCTCTCCATTATTCCCTAAGAAGGTACTTCAGGCAACCTTTGATAAATTAGAATATTTTACTATTCCTCTTCTTTAGAAGAGAACTGGACTGAATATATAACATTCTTAGTAAAAGAAAGGTCATAGACACTATGTATGCTGTTTCTATAGAAACTATCAAAAAAGCACTTTGGAGAAATTCATTTTTAACTACATCTGTTTCTCTGTTTCATTAAATTGTAATCCAATAGAGACTTTATGAATTTTGGGACTCATGTTATTTTAACAGAATTAAAATATAACAATGGATGTCACTGCATAAAAAAGGTGCTAGATAGTGTTGTTTCAAATGAGCCAATTTCCTCAATTCAATGGCAGAAGACATAGAACATGAATCAACCAACAAGCATTTATGGATCATCTATCATATGCCAAGTACAATGCTAGGCAATGAGTATACACAGACCAAAAAGAAGCAGACCCTGTCCTCAAGAGGCTTACAGTAGACTGTTTATATGAAAGACAGATGCAGAATCCTCTAATTCCTTGGTTATGCAAAATCAGAAAAAACAGAGCTTGATGTTACTTTGATAGAGAAGTTTTCAAAGTGTGGTACAAGAACTTCTTAGCAACCCCAAAACCTTTTCAAAGGGTTATTAGTAAGGTCAAGACTATTTTCATAATAATACTAAGATATTTTAATTTCTAATATCATTAATCTTGATAGAGGGTCCTCTATACTTTTTAAAAAGTGATCTTGAGACCAAACAGTTTGAGAATTGCCACTTTAACACATAGGGACACAAATATCTGTATACAATATCTACTTTAAACTGAAATACTTTGAGCTTATCCCTCAACTGAAGTGGTTTTCTCCACAGTTAGATTTCCTAATTGCCAAGTGTAATGGTATTTTTTCAATTCCCATGTTTTTCCCTTGACACTGTTGGTCACACTTTGGCCCTGAATATGCTTTTTCGTCTTGGTTTTCATGCTATTTCTATCTTCTGGTTTTCATCCTACTTGTCTAAATCTTCCTAATCTAAATTAACCCTAAATCTACCATAGGAGCAGAACTTGACCTTAGAAGTCACTAAACAAAACAAACAGAAAGAAAGAAAATGAGCAAGAAACAGAAAGAATCTTGACCATGGAATGCTACTATGGTTACAGGGAAGACTAAAGCGCTAACTTAGAAGAGGACAAAATGTTCACATGAGAAATCTCAAGAGGGTGATATGGGTTGGTCTCAAGCCCAAAGAGTAAATGTAGCGTACCCCTCTGGAAGAACAGCTGACCTGGAAAATGAATCTAGGAGAGACAATTTTAAAATTATTGATCTACATTACACAGAGCAAGATGATTATATGATGATCAATTCTGATAATGTAGCTCTCTTCAACAAAGAGATGATTCAAACCTGTTCCAATTGTTCAGTGATGAAGAAAGCCATCTACATCCAGAGAGAGAACTGTGGGAACTGAGTATGGTTCACAACATAGGATTCACACTCTTTTTGTTGTTGTTTGTATGCATTTTATTTTGCTTCTCTCTCCTTTTTTTTTTAAACTGGTTTGATCTTATTTTTCTTGTGCAGCAAAATAATTGTATAAATCTGTAAGCATATATTGGATTTAACATATAATTTCTACCATGTTTAACATATATTGGATTACTTGCTATCTAGGGGAGAGTGTAGGGGAGGGGGAGGAAATTGAAACACAAGGTTTTGCAAGGACTAATGTTGAAGAATTGTCCATCATATGTTTTGAAAAATAAAAAGCTTTAATAAAAAATAAAATAAAATAATTGATCTACCTGAAGACCATCACCAAGAAGGGAGCCTGGATGGAATTCTTCAAGAGATCATCAGGGAAGGCTGCCCTTATATACTAGAACCTTTTACAGTAAAGAATCAGAGGTCCTACTTGGAGTGACAAGTTCCAGAAGTTAAGGGACCTGAGATTGCAGTGGGGAATTAGGTGTCCAACAAGACTGGGCATCTCCTTTCGGGTAAGGAGATGGTTTTTCAATGAAGTAAGGGACTTTTCAATAATTTCTATTGAAGAGACCAAAACTAAAGAGAGAGTTTGATCTTCAGATGCAGTACTCAAGAGAAGCATAGAAAGAGAACCAATTGTTAAACATTTATCAGCACACCCCTGCCTGTACAAATCCCAAATATTGCAACATATGTACTGCAAAGAGTTCTTGCCTTGAAGTCAGAAGACCTGGATTTGACTCCCAGCTCTGACAATTGTTTGCCTTGAGGTTGTAGAGGGAAGAACCTTGTCAAGGTCAGAAAAATTTAGGTTGGACATTAAGAAGAACTTGGTAAAAATCTAGAGCTGCCCAAAAAAAGAATGGGCTAGGAGGCTAGAGACTGGGTGAATGCCCATCAGTTGGAGAGTGGCTGAATGGATTGTGGTGTATGAATATTATTGTTCTGTAAAAAATGACCAACAGGATGATTTCAGAAAGGCCTGGAGGCTGAGTGCAATGAGCAGGGGACCGGGAGATCATTGTATACTTTGGCAGCAATACTGTGTGATGATCCATTCTGATGGATGTGGCCATTTCCGACAGTGAGATGAACCAAATCAGTTCCAATAGAGCAGTAAGGAACTGAACCAGCTACACCCAGCGAAGGAACTCTGGGAGATGACTATGAACCACTACATAGAATTCCCAATCCCTCTATTTTTGTCCACCTGCATTTTTGATTTCCTTCACAGGCTAAATATACACTATTTCAAAGTCCGATTCTTGTTGTACAGCGAAATAACTATATGGACATGTATACATATATTGCATTTAATTTATACTTTAACATATTTAACATGTATTGATCAACCTGCCATCTGGCGGGGCGGGAAGGAGGGGAAAAATTAGAACAAAAGGTTTGGCAATTGTCAATGTTGTAAAATTACCCATGCACATATCTGGTAAACAAAAACTATTTAAAAAAAAAAAAAAGGAATGGGCCATTCTGAGAAGTGACAGGCTCCTCTTCCTTGGGGGGTCTTCAAGCAGAGTCTGAATGAGTATCTAATAGTGATTGTTAAGTTTGTAATAGTGGAGACTGCTTTTGGGCCTGAAAAACAACTAGAAACTCAGGACATCCATCCGTTGGGGAATGGCTGAATGAATAATAGCATATAAATATAATTGAATATTAAATTACTAAAATGAATTATGAAAGGGATGATTTCAGAGAAACCTGAAAATTGTATGAACTGATGCAGAGTGAAATGAGTAAAATCAGGAATATACTTTATATAGTAACAAAAATATAAAGAAAAGCAAGTTGGAAAACACTTAAGAATTCTGACTTATATAATGATAATAATGACCAACCACAACTTCAGAAAACAGATGATAAAAGTACGCTATTTATCTCTTAACAGAGAAGTGATAGATTCAAGTAGCAACACTAGACATAAATTTTTTGACCTGATCAATGTGGGAATTTGTTTTATTTAAAGATACAAATTTGATATAAGGATTTCATTTTATTTCACTTTTCAATTGGGGGTGGTAAAAATGGGAAGGGTCTATCTACAATAAGAGAATAAAAGGAAAAGTCAGAAAAAAAACATCTACAAGCAGAGCTGTTTTGGAGGTTACATGTTCAATCTTTTATGCACTTGGAGAAAAGAACTAGCTCGGTAAGTTAGAGAATTGTGGATTTGTGCATAACCCTCTTCTGTACTACAATTTACATGAAAATGCTCATTTTCTGGTGTTTTTTAAGTTCAGAATAAAAAATATGGCATTGTAAAAAAAAAAGTGAATGTAAAGAATTCAGAGAAGTGTCTGAAGATTTATAAGTCCTGATGCAGAGTGCATTAAGCATAAATATGAATATATACTGTACACAATAACTACAACAATTGCTGAATTACAATAATATAAATGGAAAAAGCAACAACAAAGAAGAAATTGAACTCCACATAATCATACTAACCAAGAAGCTTGGCTCTAGGCAAGATTTGAGAAAAAATATCTCTCTGCAGAGATAAGGCACTATGTGTATGGCATATGTTTTGAAGTCTCATTCATTTGCTTTTTTTTCCTTTCTTTTTAAATTCCTTGTTACAAAAAAACGGGGGGGGGGCTGATTGAGTAGAAGGAGGAAAAGGGATATATTCAGAAATAAAGATTATGTAAATATAGGAAAAAAAAAAAAAAGAAGCTATGCTTTCAAGGATATGCCTTGGACCACATAGGGTTTATAGCAATACACCCACCAATGGTTAAATCCTTTCAGAATTAAGACAAATTTCTCAGAGATGGCCAAGATACAAACTCAGCACTTCATGGGCTTTGTTCTTACAGAAGGGGAGTGGAGGGGAAAGATCGGCTACTCCAAAACTTCTGGAATCCACACTTTCCTTACTTCTGCTTCTCTTTTTCTACCTTACTTCAAGATTCAACTAAAGCACAGCTTTATGCATGTATCCTTTTTCTGACATTCTCCTTCCCAAAGTACTGGTTTTGTAGTTAGAGAACATGGGTTCAAATTCAACTCTGTCATATGCAACCCATGAGAATATGGAAAAGTTTCTTCTCTTGCTTAAGTGAAGGTTTCCTCATCTGAAATATGAAAATGATTATAATAGCACGTGTCTCACAAAGGTTTTTTTGAGATCCAAATAAGATAATATATGTAAAGTACAAACATTGCAGTGTTATAGAAATGTCAGCTATTATTATTCACCCAAAGTTTCATTTCTCTGACATTATAATGTGTAAGTTTTTAAAGCATTATGTCATATTCCATTATTTACTTATTAATTTCTTCTGTTTTCACTTTGTCTATAAGACAATTATTCCTTGAGTACAAATAATAAGAATAAGGTCTTCAATAACAGAACTAATTAATCTGCGCTGACCTTATTGTTGAATGCCCGTGAAACTTGAACAGTCTACTAGTACCGTGCCAGAAAACTGAATTGCTTCCATTTGAATTGTCTTAAGAAGATTCTGAAGATCAGTTATCAAGATAAGGTACTGGACACTAAGGTCCTTTCTTGAACTAAACTTCTAAGTATTTAAACTTTACTACAGAGAGCATAATGCTGATGGGTTACTCACATTGTTCAAATGCCAAAACATGTGCTTGCCAAAAGGACTATTTTATGGAGAACTCACTCAGGGAAAGCATCCACATGATAGGCAGAAAAAGCAAACAAGAATACTCTCAAAGTCTCTCTTAAAAACTTCAGTATTGATTGTGCAACATGGGAGACAATAGTACAGAACCACCTAGCATGATATGCCCTCAGCAGAGAAGGTTCTGTGCTCTAAAAACAAAGAAGAATTGAAATAGCACAAAAGATATGAGAGATGCTCAAATTTATGCCCAACCTGTGATGATAGAGTATTCAAACTCACGTTGGTCTGATCAGCTACAATCAAAACACATTGTGACATAACTCTAACATAATGATGTCATTTTGGTCCTCTTTGAAAATGAAACACCAACCAATCCATAAGTGCATAATCTTTTGTTGACTTTTGGTGATCAAGTCAATTGTGAAAGCCTGATCTCATCTCCATGACTGTCCTTCATTGCAAATTTCACTACAATATGAAAGGATGTACAAATCCCAGATGCTATGTTTAAACATTAGACAGCAATCTTTGCATTGAATTGTTTTCAAAATCCTGCTTCCTGATTTGGATAGGAAAATTTTCTATAATGGATGTGCTATAACTAGAGAAATCTTGAAGACCCATGAAAAGGAGGGAAAAAAGAGTAAGGAAGGATGGGGAAGAATATAATAATAACAGCTGATATTTACTTATTTGCTTTATGATTTGAATACATTTTGCATGCATTATCTCATTTCAGCTTTAGGACAACCCTATGACTACACACCACTACAAATATTATTACCCCCATTTTATAGATGAGAAAATGGAAATTCAGAGAAACTCAGAAATTTGCCTAAAGTAACATAGATAGTTGCAGGTAATATTTGAGTCTGACTCTATATCTAACATTCTACTATGCTACCCCTCAAGATACAAGAAAATTTTTTAAAATTATGACAACCTAGGAGCATGGCTCAAAAACTAGAAGGAACCTATGAAGTCATCAAGTCTGACTCTCTACTTTGACAGAGAAGGAAAATGAAATAAGAAAGGATGACACACCCTGGATCATTTAAATAGCAGAGTTACTTGGTTAAACAGTAGAGGACTTGAACCAGACATCTTAACTCCAAATCCAGAGCCATTTCCAAGTTTACAAAAGATTTTGTCAAGTGTCTATAAGCAAACAAATAAATAAACTAATAAATAAATAAAAGCATTTCCTTCTGTGTTTCTTGCTTATAGGAGAAAATAATTTTTCAGCTTACATTTTGCAAATTGCTTCTCCTCATTTGATAGTTATTCTTCCCATGTGGGAAAAGTTGTAGGAGAAAGACAAGCTGAATAAGGAGAAATAAAAACATTGCAGATGACTTACAGGGATTTGGGTTAGCAAACTAGGTCAGAGGTTGAATCAGGGTAGGAAATTTTAAAGAACAATATCCAGGCCCAGATTCTGATCCAGATTCTGTTTTCAGATCACATTTAAAAAATTTTTTATCTTTAAATTTATTGCTATGAAAACGAAAATAATGTCAGAAACTTGGCATAGACTTACATCTCACACCCATACCAAAATAAGGTCAAAATGGTACATGATTTAAGCATAAAGGGTGATATTATAAGCAAATTAGGAGAGCAAGGGATAGTTTACCTATCAGATCTCTGGAAAAGGGAGGAATTTATGGCCAAAGATGAACTAGAAAGCATTATAAAATGCAAAACGGACAACTTTGATTACATTAAATTAAAAAGTTTTGCTCAAACAAAAGCAAAGCAGTCAAGATTAGAAGGGAAACAGAAAGCTGGGGAAAATTTTTTACAGCCAGTGTTTTTAATGAAAGCCTTATTTATAAAATATATAAAGAATGGATTCTCTGAATGGTCCAAATATATGAACAGACAATTTTCAGATTAAGAAATTAAAACCATGTACAGTCACATGAAAAATGCTTTAAATCACTGTTGATTAAAGAAATGCAAATTTAAACAATTCTGAGGTACTACTGCACGCCTCTCAAATTGGCTAAGATGACAAGAAAAGATAATGATAAATGTTGGAGGGGATGTGGGACACTGATGCATTGTTGGTAGAATTGTGAAATAATCTAACCATTCTGGAGAGCAATCTGGAACTATGCCCAAAGGGCTAAAAAATTGTGTATAAACCTTTAACCCAGCACTGTCTCTACTGGGGTCTGTATCCCAAGGAAATCATAAACAAGGGAAATTGATCTACCTGTGCGAAAAATGTCTGTAGCAGCTCTTTTTGTGGTACCAAAGAATTGGAAAATGAGTAGATGCCCATCAATTGGGGAATGCCTGAATAAGTTGTGGTATTTGAAAGTTTTAGAATATTATTGTTTTATTAAAAAAAAAAAAAAAGCTGATTTTAGAAAGACCTGGAAAAATTGACATGAACTGAAGCTGAGTGAAACAAGCAGAACCAGGAAAGATAAGGAAGACTCATCTTTTTATGAGTTTGAGTCTGGCTTCAGATACAATAGATGCAACAGCAAGATTTTGTGATGATCAGTTATGACAGACTTGATTCTTCTCAGTGATTCAATAATCCAAGGCAATACCAATAAAGTTTGGATGGAAGCTATCCAAGTCCAGAGAGAGAACTATGGAGACAGAGTAAGTCAATATATGCAATGTTTACTTTTTCTTTCTCTCTCTTTTTTTTTCCTCTCATGGTTTTTTTCTTTAGTTCTGATTTTTCTAATCCCAAAATGATTCATAAGGAAATATGTTTAAAAAATTTATAACCAAAAAATGTTTTAAATAAAATTTAAATATATATAACTAATAAAATAAAATTTAAATAAATATTAGGAAAAATAAAAATTTTAATATATACAATTATTTTACATATAATATGTAAATAATATGTAATTGTTTTCCTTTCTCTCCACCCTCATGACTATCATTAGATACTTTCAGATCCTAAGAAGAGCAGGATGAAGGACAATCCATCAGTAAATCAGTGGAAAACATGTTTTAAAAAGTCTTCTATATCCCAAGCACTGTACTAAGATCAGGAAAGATTTAAAAGGATTAAGGGGAATTAAGAGTGATTAGGCAGTAAAATCTGAAGAAGGAAGAAGAGAAAGACAAAGTAAGGTAAGTAAGAAAAGATAAATTTAATAATTAGAGAGTAAAGCAAAGCAATTGAAGATATTGGTGAAACAAAATTGGTGCAAGACTGAAGGGGAAGTGCTTGTGGCTGTCAAATTAAGACAGAAAAAAAATAAGTGGGATTGATGTATTATTAAGAAGAAAGACGAGTATAACATTTTTAATGAAATACTTAGGCTTGAGGTATAAAACTCATGAGTAGTTTTTTATTTTTTTAAAGCATAGTGTGTAATGTTTATAAGTTGGCCATAGTCCAATGATTATTACCTGTGTTCAATACAGCCTGGTTTTCTTCCTGAAGGTGACTATGAAGGAATTTGAGTATGGCCCATGACTGAAAAACAATAACAGAATCTATAGAATAGAAGACTTATACATAGAAGAAAAAGGACAAATACAACTATGTGAGAGCTTAAGAAGGCAAATACAACTGTATAAGAGCTTAATCACAGGGTTGAAGTTTTCCCTGAAGAGGAGGGAATAAAATGCTTTGAGGATCCAGAGTCTTCTTATCTTCCCAAGAAGGATCTCATTAAGAACCACAAATTATCATGACAGAGACCATCCAGTAAGGGTCAGAGGAGGGATTGAGAAATAATAGTAGTAGTTGGTGATTCTCTACTCAGGGATAATGAAGAAGCAATTTGTTTACTTGATAATAGTAATTATGGGATAAAAATTTGAACATAATGGAAAACTTCTTAGGATATCAAAACAGAACTATTCCCTTCTGGTGATTCATGGGCATAAATGATACTGCTGGAAAGAAGCTAAAAATGATTATGAACTCTTGGGCAAAAAGCTGAAAGTCTTGGGGGGCCAGATGAACTTTTCTTTATTGCTGCCCATTAAAATCAAGACATGCAAAAGAGAAAAAAAAATAAGTTATGAATAGTTGACTAAGAAAATGATTTCTAAGAATAGGATTTGGATTACAGAACCATGACTTAAAATGCAGAGATGACAAGTTCCTGGCAAGAAATAGAATACAGTGAACAAAGGCTTATAAGAATATATTTGCTATGTGTCAGTCAGTCAACAAACTTTTATTATGTGTTTTTATTATATTAGGTGAAAAAGGTAAGTAGGTCATACAGTCAATTAAGTATTAGACTTGGAATCAGGAAGAGGAGTTCAAAACCCACTTTATAACCTAAGTAAAGTGGAGCAGGAGATAGAATACTGAACTTGGAAACAGGATGTCTTATCTTTATGAGTTCAAATCTGGCCTTCGATATGTGGTAGCTATGTGACCCTGGCCAAATGACTTAGTCTTATTTGCCTAAATTCCTCATGTGTAAAATGAGCTGGAGAAGGAAATAATAAACCACTCTAGTATTTTTGCAAAAGAAAATCCCAATAAGATTCCAAAGAGTCAGACATGACTGGAATGACTAAACACACACTTCACAGGCATTAAGTAGTGGGGATGCAAAAAAGGACAAAAACATAATCCCTACCGTCATGGAAGAGAAATATGCAAACAAATATGTACATGACAAGATAGATTCAATTTGAAGAGGAATAATCTTGGAGAGAGGGCACTAGCAATGGGCAAGACCCAGAAAGAACTACTAAAGAAAGTAGGCTTTTACAAATATAATTCAAAAACCTTCAAATTTAAAATGATGGAATACACACACACACACACACACACACACACACACACACACACACACACACACACCTTCCTAGTTAGATTTCATAGAAATTTAGGTAGCCAACTAAAGATCCTAAAACAGGGAGACAAATTTGATTTCATAGATATTACTGACACTTGATCAGATGAAATACATGACTGTGTTTTGGCTCTGGATGGTTATGTATTATTCAAAGAAATAGGATATGTTAAAAAAAAATGATTGAAGGTTAGCATTGTATATTAAGATAGTATACTCATGTCAGCAGATCCAGGAACTGGAAGAAGGAACCATAAGAGAAAGTATTTAGGTGAAAGTCAATAGAAGGATCAATAGAAGTAACTTTTGTCATTAAAATGTAGTGGAGGCCACTTGGACAGAAGGAGGAAATAGATGAGGAATTTAGGAAACACATTTCAAGTCTAGCACAGAGGCCTGATATGAAATAGTGACTTCTATTTTCCTGCCATCTGCAGAAACTTCTTTACTTGACTTAATGATAATTTCCTCTTCAAAAGGCAGAAGAAGGAGGAAGGGGAAATTCTATTCTGGGAATGAGTTACTGAAAAGGAAGAACTGGTAGAAATACTGGGAACATGGGGGGAAGCAACCACTCTTTCTTAGAGTTTGTGATAAAAAAGAAGAAAATTAGGCAGTCTGATTTGAGCCATCTATTTTGGTAACCAGATTTCAAAGAGTTCAGGAAAAAAAAAAAAAAATACCAAAAACAAAACAGGTAGAATTCCATGGACTAAAATGTTAAAAAAAAAAAAAAAAAAAAAAAAAAAAAAAAAGTCAACTTAGTATAATCAAGTATATTATAAGAACAATATCAATTGTCTTTGAGATTTGACTAGTTCAAGGGTTGATATTGCTTCCTAGTCACTTGGATAGAAAACAATCAAGAAGTGAGGGACTGGTTCCCTAATTTGAGGTTTTTGACCAGCGGCATGAATAAGCCTAGAAATCAATGTATAACTGAATCAAGTGCTTTATCCTAAATGAACAGACCTTCCCTGTTCTGACTTTGGCTAAATAAACCTTTTTTGCTAAACTACTAACTAGATGGATCACAAATTATTTATCTCATTTAGGCTTCTGACTTAACCAGAGATCGGGCCTGGATCAGGCCCAGCCTGTTACACATAAGACATACTCAAGAATGAGATTCTGAAAAACACAATTGGGAACAATTTACAATAAGAAGTCTGTCTAATTGGGATTTGTCTGAAGAGACTGATGTGAGAGCATAGGAAATTCAAAATTTAACTTAGATTTTAAAAGGTGAATGACATAGCCTGTTTTTCCAGGTATTATTTTTCTGTGATGTGTACATGGTACCTCATGAAAATATTTTCAGAATGGCACCATGAATCCAAAACCTTTAAAAAGTTAATAGTTCATTCCCCCATTTCTGTTTTTTGTTACTTTGTCGATATGATCTGCCATTGCAAATGTGATCATCAGCTTAAATGACAGTTGTGTATATATCATTTCTTATTTGGTTAATTTAGTTATGCTATTCTATGTATCAAGCATTTTGATTTTTTTTTTCAGATTGGTTCCAAGGGTTAAATGGACCAAGAGAACATTACATACAGTAATATCAATATTGCCTTAAGAACATATAAGAAAAATGCTAGCTGTATCCAAAGAAAGGACTAATAAATAGGTATTTATATGTGTGTGTGTGTGTGTATCTGTATGCCTAATTGTATCCATCTCTGAGGGGAAGGAAAAATAAAGAAAAAAATTTAAATTAATAATTTTATTTGAAAGGAATAACAAATTATGAATAACAGATTTTCGGTTTCATGCATAATCTTATTGTATTACATTATGGAAATACTTGTATTCTATATATTAAAAATTAAATTAAAAAATTTTTAAAATGCAAATCATCTGATCTGCTCACTTTTTTTAAAAAAGAGAAAAATAAAAAGATCAAAGAAGAGCTTCTTGTGGAGGTGAGAGTGATGATAATAACTGACAATTGAAAACATGGAAAGCTGCTTAACTCTAATTTTGCTTCTGTTTTCTCTCTCATGAATACAGACTTGCATTGGAAACAACAAAACAAAACTATGGAGTTGGTACCCAAGATGAACAAAAGGATTCTAAGAGAGCACTTAAGTACTTTAGGATTAAGTCAAGTTTCCTGGCCCAGATGAACTAAATCCTTACATCATAAAATAATAGAAAAATTTGATTAGTGAGCCACTGACAGCGATATTTAAAATGCCATAGAAAACATAGAAATATGGTACCATATAATCAGAGAAGAGCAAATACATCAATTTTCACAAAATAAAAATAAAAAGGAAGAGAAAGCTTGCAAACTATAAGCTAGTGAGCTTCCCTTTGATTTCTATGAAAATTCTAAAATAGCTCAGTAAAAAGATGGCTAACAAATACCCGGAAAAGGAAGGATTAATTACTACAGCCAGTATGATTTCATCAAATTCTTGCCATTTACATAGGGAGAAAGCTGAGATAAAATTATTTTCAGCAAAGTTTTTGCTAAAGTATCTCGTACTATTCTTGTGGACAAAATGGAAAAATATGAATCAGATGAATTCAGAACTTGTTGAATGGTTAGAACCAAAGAGTCATTGTCTATTCCTCCAAAGTCAACATGGCAGGAGCTTTCTAATGGTGTATCTTAAGGAGCTAAGCTTGGCCATTTGCTCCTTAACATTTTCATTAAAAAAAAAAACAAACAAAAAAACAAAAACAAAAACTTGGATAAAGGCAAAGATGGCACAGTCATCAAATTTGCAGATGATATCAAATAAGAGGAATAACTAACACACTGGATAACAGAATTGAAATCCAATAAGATATTAAAAGATTAGAACATTGGACAGAAATCTAATATTAAGTTCAATAATAATAAACGTAAAGTTATGCACTTCAATATAAAAAAAAATCAACTCCACGAGTATAAGCTGTAGAAAGCACAGTTAGATAGCAGTCGTTTGGAAACAATTGGAATTTTAGCAGATCACAAGCTCAATATGACAAAGTTATGTGATAAGGCAACCAAAAACGTTCATGTTATTTGAGCATTTTTTTTTTTTACCATTGACATATTTTATCTATATTCTATTTATTTTCTGGGTGTCACAATTTAAGAAAATCCTAACAAATAGTTCAAATATAGAATGAACTCTCTTGAGAGGAGATAGATTGCAATTTCTTGAAGGTCTTCAGGAAAAAAACAATAACAATTTATTAGGTAAGTTACAGATTGAACTCTTTTTTCAGGTGTTAATAAACCCAGGGATCTTTGGAAGTTCTTCCCAGCCTTCAAATTCTATGATTCTGTATAATGTCCTGAGATTCTTGACCCTCACCAATAGAATGTAAGCTACTTGAGGACCAGGATAGTTTTGCTTTTGTCTTTGTATCCCCACCTCCCAATAGAGTATTGTAATAGGTTCTTTTTTTTTTTTTTTAATAGGTTCTTAACAATGGCTTTTTGAATGAATGAATCAATATTTTTAACCCCATTTTACAGATAAGGAAAAAGAGAAAAAATTAGGTGATACATTTTAATAAATCTTCAATAAATCTCAGTTGAACACATAAATCTATTCATAGGCTTTCTCCTATGCCCCCCTTTAGTGCAGATGTTAGGCATTTGACCAGATAATTTTCCTTACAATTAAATTTGTCCAAAAGTGAAGGACATGGCAGGTTCCTTCAAGCAGAAGGTAAATTATTTAAATGATCACATCATCAATACCTTTTGGGTGCTGGTTGCTGAGATTTTTTTCCAAATCTTAAACTTTTTGATTCTGTGATTATGCTCACCAGATAATGACTCATTTGGAGAGACCTTTGCTGCCAACTGTAGGAGTTGAACTAGGTTAGAGAAACTAATCAAATTACCTCATTTTGAAATTTATAGAAATTTCCTTTATTTAAATTGTTGTAGTGAGTAATCTCTATTCAGAACTTGAGCAAATGATTTAACGTCTCTGAACCTCAGACTTCTTATCTGTAAAAATAAGGAGATTAAAGATTTTCAATCTACAGTCCTTGCGTGGTCTATCCACCACCATGTGCTACCTCTCAAATGTAGTCCATTCATAGGAATATTGTGATCTACATATGCTTTTTCAGTTAATTTTCCCATCAAACTTGGCTTGTTTTTTTTTTTTTTAAAGATTATTTCTTTCTTGCCTTTCATGAAAGGATGCAAGATTAATAGGAGCTGAAGCTAGACAGTCCAGAAAAAGTGAGTTTGGAGTTAGAGGATTCAAATTTTGGCCCTGTTATTTTCTTCTTTCATGACCTAGAGCCAATAACAACTTTTCTGGGCTTCAGTTTCTTGATCACTGAAACGAGACGGTTGTATCAAATGATAAACAGGGTCCTTTCTACTTCTAAATCATAGGATTCTATAAACCTGAAGGAGGAGAGATCCCTTTGAATATAAGCCACAGACCTTCAGTTCCAGCTAGAGATTACTATCTAGAGCAAAAATGCACTATTAGAAAAATGAAACACCTACCTAACCGTGACATGTTCAAAGGCTTCCTTTCTAGTGGTTTCCTGGTGTTAAATGATTGGGGAGGGGGGCAGGGAGGAAGGAAAGGAGGAAGAAAGATGACAGGCCCCTGAGGAAGCCACAGCAGTTTCCAAAGTCTCCTCAAAATGCTAACAAACTGGGCAAGCATAGCAGATGCCCCCCCATCCCCACCCCCATCCTGAGGGAAAGCTGCCCCTTTAACAGCACAAGGCGAGATTCTCTTCTGTCTGTGTGGGCTGTGATTTGTCATTTTCCTTTCTTCTCAGTGCCTTCCTTGCTCTCTGTGATATTTTTATTTGTGTGTTTTTTTTTTTCTTCTTCAGAAATTCTGTTTTAGAAGTCTTGTTTCCGGACATAAACTGTAATTACCTTTGACTGTGCAGAGAAGCCAAGAAAGTGAAGTAGAAGGTGACATTTTATGACAGAAGCGCATTAAGAGATCTTTGGAACACGTTCCCTGTCAATTTTGCTTCTGACTTTTTTCCCTGGCATTTGCAGGTGGCTTGGGGGCGATGTCTCTTGGATGCCATTGCCAGGAAAAAATCTTTTCCATTTCTTTAGGCAAGAAGAGTGGTTATCCAGTAAGTGGCAGCAAACAGCTTAAAGATGCATCTGCTCTGCTTTACTGTTACAAACTTTTATGAATGAAGTAGAATCACTGATCCAGCAGCGGAAGATGAAAGTAATGGACGTTGAGAATTTCCTTAACGGACAACACATGGGCCTATCATTTCCTCTCCTTGCAGCCTCCGAGGCATGAACAAAGGAAGACCTACTTGAAAGAGTTTCTTAAGAGCTCTCCTTATTGGGAATTCAATATTTCCCTAAGCTGAAGAGGGTTGTACTGTTTTCTCCTTTGGCAATACTTATATTATACTCTCTTCTGTAGAGATAATTAGTTGTTGGACTCCTGATGAATCTGATGACCTCTTTAAAACGGGCCAGGCAAATTATGATAACCCCCAGCTGGGCAAAGTGAGACTATTCTTTTGTAGATCTGCTTGTGGGAGGATGGGTGTCCTGTGGGAGTGGGGGTAGAGGGGGAAGGAAGGTCAGGGCTGCAAACGGGCTAATTTAATTAATACTGCTGCCTGGGCCAATAAGGTAACCCTTTCCCCCTCCCCCAAGAATGTTCTGGACTATAGCCATGGCCATTATTTCAAGGAAAGGTGGAGTGTTCCTAGATATTATGCATATCTACAGTTAAGAGCTGTTAGATGGTTAAAAAACTCTAGCTGTGGGCATAGACTGGCCATTAAAACCTGTTTTACACATTGATAGTATATGTCTGCCTGGAAAGGGGATCTAAAGCATAGAGCACAGGATTTGGAGACCAGGAGATCAGCTCTGGGATCACTCGGCCTCTCAGGGCCCCAGGCAGCTGTGCCGGCTTATCTGAGACATCCTATCTGCCCAGGTAGCGGAGGAGTCTCTGCTAGGTGTGTCACAAAATCCCCAGACCTCATCGGCTGCTTTTCTCTTCAAGGCTTGACCTCCAGAAAGTCACAGTTGTAGAGAAGTGAGGTTAAGTCCTGAGGGAACAACAACAAAAAAAGGGGGGGGGGGTGGGGATAAAGAGGGGAGGGTTGAAAGAAAAGAAGGGAAGAGGAATTTTAAGGTCCAGATAAAGAATCTGGAGGATTGACTATCGGGGATCTTTTTTTTTTTTTGCTTAAATGTTCAGTGTGTCATGATTCCTTAGTGTTCCCTAAGCAAAACAAAAGTTTGAGAACCACTGTTCCCATCTACTGAGTTGTAGGTTGGCTGTTACCTGCCTATTTCTACACTTAAGTGCCTGGATGCACAATATAGTAATGAAATGTTTATGAAGGGCATCTAGGAAAGATGGGGCAGCTAGGTTGCTCTGCAATCAAGACTCATCTTGAGTTCAATTCTGACCTCAGACTCCTCCTCGACGTAGGACCCTGGACAAGTCACTTAACCCTGTTTGGTTCAGTTCTTCATCTGTAACATGAGCTGGGGAAGGAATAGCAAACCACTCTAGTATCTTTGCCAAGAAAATCCCAGATCGGGTCATGAAGAGTGGACACGACTGAACCAACTAAACAATAACATTTGAAAAAGCCAAATTGCAACTTAAATCGGTTTCTGTTGCAATTTCCTAGAAACTGAAAAATGATGAAATCCTAGAATGTTTTGGTTATAAAGCTGCTGTATATGGAATGCACACAGCAATACTTGCCTTACTGATCCAAGACTATCAACATTTTTATGGTTTTTTTTTAATATATGTTAGAATCCCATGTTTTTGGAAACTCTAAAAAGATGGAAGTAAACCTATGGACATATTCCCAGGAAACTATTGTCATGGGAGTTGTTGTAGACAATTCCATATTAATTTTAAATTGCTTTGAGGAAGGAAAAATTTGGACACAAATTCAAGAGTGAACAGAACACAGAGACAAAAGGAAGGGGACACAAAGGGAACTTAAAGAGACTGAGGTTTGGAATGGAAGGACCTTGGCCAAAATGTCAGCTCTGCCATTTATTATATATTTAACTTTGAACAAGTCACTTAAAACTCTCTAAGACTCAGTTTCCTCATCTGTAAAATGAGAAAGTTGGTTAAGATGATCTCTCAGGTCCTGTCCAGGTCTAACTCTATGATCATATAAGTTGTTAAATCTGTATCAGGTTTTTAAGAGACTCTCTTTTTTGAGGGGTTAATTAAAATATCCCTTTATCATTAATTGTTTTTCATATTTTTATGTTGTTCATGTGCAAGAAAAATCAGACACAAAAGGGAAAAAACTATGAAAAAAAAAAACAAAAAACAAAAGTAAAAATTCTAGGCTTCAAACCACATTCAGTCTCCATAGTTTTTTCTCTCTGGATGTGAATGTCATTTTCCATCCCAATTGTAATTAAATTGAATCACTACATTAACAAAAACAGTCAAGTCCATCATAGTTAATCATAATTTTGTTGTTACTGTAATTACTTTATTTTAAAATTATATATGATTACTTTTATAAGATTTTGATTTCCATTTTTTTCTCCCTCTCTCCATCTCCTCCTGCTTCCCTTATCAATATGGGAAGCACATTCATATAGGTTATACATGTACTATTATATTAAACATATTCCCACATTAGTCATGTTGTGAAAGAAGAATCAGAACAAAAAGAAAAAACTGTGAAATGCAGCTTTGCCATTTTTTTTTCTTTCAGTTAATATATAATAATTTTTTACTTCTCCATTCAGTACAGGATACAGTACTTTATCCAGACTACAAATTACCCAGCTCTCCTGTCTTTGGTCTAGTTTGCCCCAGTAGATGTCTAAATGTGCCTAAAAGGCACTCTTGCTAGGCCAGACTGGTCTTTATCACCTTAGAATTGTATGCAAGTGGTTTAAGATATCAGCTGATAAAACAGGTTATCTTTCTGCCAAGTGAAGTTTTCCAGGGTAGGTCTCACCCAAGAGAAGGGTGGTAAAACATCTCCCAGGATTACTTGGCATTAAATACATTTAATCCTCATGAATGAACAAAAAGGCATTTATTAAGCACTTCCTCTGCGTCAGATTGCCAAATGATAGAGATACAAATATAAAAGAGACTATCTCTGCCCTCAAGGAACTTACATTCTAATGTCATCATCAGTCCAGATATAAGGTCCTAATGTCTTTGTGTGTGTGTGTGTGTGTGTGTGTGTGTGTGACAATGTTATTCCCAATCACAGCACAGTAATGGGAACTAACAATTGCTTTCTATTTTTGATTAGTCATGTTTGATTTGTTACTAATAAAATTGATTTCTATTTTTTAAAATGGACTCAACACCAAAAAAATTTTGGGGGGGCTGGGGGGAATAAGAGGTTGTTTTTAAAATGTTTCTATAAATGCCATCAATGCCATATTTTCCAGAAAAATTGTATGTATTTATAGATTTTTTCAAATCTTTGTTCCTTCATTTTTTCTTGTCTTTTCCTCCTCCTTTCTGGAAACGTTACTTATCTTTAACCCCTTTATTAACTAGTTGGTAAGAGGGGGGGAAAAAAGAAGAAATGAAACTTGGAAAGGTCAGAATTACAGGATTTCAGATCTTCGTAGCCAAACTTGTAAC
This sequence comes from Sminthopsis crassicaudata, assembly GCF_048593235.1. Lineage (NCBI taxonomy): Eukaryota > Metazoa > Chordata > Mammalia > Dasyuromorphia > Dasyuridae > Sminthopsis > Sminthopsis crassicaudata. The sequence continues at coordinate 291,242,000 of NC_133617.1, read as the reverse complement.
TGAGAGTAGGGAAGAGAGGACAGAGGATATGAATCCCAATATTTAATAAATGCTTACTGATGATCAATATGTCATACGGAGTTTGCTTCACGAATTTGCATGCCGTCCTTGCGCAGGGGCCATGCTAAATCTTTTCGGTATTGTTCCAATTTTAGTATATATGCTGCTAAAGTGAGCACCCATTCTGAGTCTGTAGTCCACTCAGATCTTTTTTGAACCAACTTCTATCTAGCCCCTCCCCCTGTTTCCTGTCCCCATCCAAACTTCAATGTTTATTTCTTTAATTCAAGTAAAAAACTCCATTTATTCTATTCCATTTTATCTTATTAGACTTGGCCTTTTATCCTGTCAAGACTTTTTTGAATGCTGACTCTATCATACAGAGTGTTAGCAATCCAGCCCAGCTTTGGCTCATCCATATATTTGATGAACATGTCACCAAAATGTGCAGATGTCTAAGGCTTCCTTCCAAGATTTATTTAGGTACTTTCTGATAAAAGGTTTGTTGGGAGACAAATTAAGTTAAATTAGCAATCATTTCTGGATAATTTCTGACTCATACAAAGGTAACGATGTATAGAAGGAGTATGGTATGGAGAAGAGAAAGGTAACCTTGAAAGCTAACCTCTCTGTTTTCTGGGAGACTAAGTCATTGAAACGACTTGTATTGGGGACTGTATTGCTGACTTGTATTGCTGGAGGAGTTTCCTTATGAAAACTCCTCATCCCATATTCCAACAAAGCATAATGGATTTTAAAGTTTGGAGAAGAATTCAAATCTTGGCTTTGATATCTACCAGGTTAGTCTGGGGTAAGTACCCTTGAACTCTCATTTCTTCACCAGTAAAATGAAAACTATATTTCTATTATCTACTTCATAGAAGTTTTGTTAGGATGTTGCTTTGCAAAGTGTAAAGCACTTCATGATATTATTCAATTCAAGAAACACTTGTTGACCACTTCTTATATGTGGAGCACTGTCCTAAGCACTGTTAGGATACTATAGGAAATTCTTTCCTCAAGAAGCTGATGATTTAAAAGGAAAGTTAACACACACAAATAATGACAAGACAAAAACAAAACACGAAAGCTTCAGTGAATACCAAATAGTTAGAGATTTCCTAAGAAAAGGCATTATTTTTGGCTTCATTAAGATAAAGGGTTGGAATCAAGTTAAGCTTCAGGATATATTTAGCACAAACTCTTCTTCCTTTTAAAATATTTTATTTTTTACCAATTATATGCAAAAATAATTTTAACCTTTGTTTTTCAGTTTTCTCTTTGCCTTCCCATCTACCCCTTCTTGCTCTCCACTTAGAAAACCACAGTTGGATAAAAATATAAGCTTTGTTTTTGTTGTTTTATTTTTTCTGGTTATACATGTACGTTAACTTTTAAAACACATTTCTTTATGAATCATGTTGGAAGAGAAAAATCAGAATAAAAAGGGAAAACCACGAGAGGAAAAAAGAAACAGAAAAAAGAAGCGAATGTAGAATGTGTTGATTTACATTCAATCTCCAGTTTTTGGTTTTTGTTTTTTTTTTTTCTGGATATAGATGGCATTTTCTATCCAGAATTTATTGGTATTGCCTTGGATCACTGAACCACTGAGAAAAACCAAGTCCCTCATTGCATAATCTTGCTGTTTCTGTGTATAATGGTTCCTGGTTTTGCTTGTTTCACTCAGCATCAGTTCATATAAATCTTTCCAGGTCTTTCTAAAATCAACTTGTTCATCTTTTTTTTTTTTTTAAATAAAATAATAGCATTCCATTACCTTCATATACCACTACTTATTCAACCATTCCCCAGTTGATGGGCATCTATTCATTTTCCCATACCTTGCTGCCAAACATTTTTGTATATGTGTTTTTTTTCCCCTCCTTTATGATTTCCTTGGGATACAGACCCAGTAGTGGCACTGCTGGGTCGAAGGGTATATGAGCCCTTTGGGCATAGTTCCAAATGATTTTCCAGAAAGGTTGGATCATTTCACAACTCCACCAGCAATGTATTAGTGTCCCAGTTTTCCCACATCCCCTCCAACATTCATCATTATCTTTTCTTGTCATTTTAACCAATCTGAAAGGTGTGAGGTAATGACTCAAAGTTGCTTTAATTTGTATTTCTGATCAGTAATGATCTAGAACTTTTTTTTCATATGACTTTAGATGGCTTTCATTTCATCATCTAAAAATTGTTCATGTCTTTTGACTATTTATCTATTGGATAAATTAATTCTTAAAGAAAGAGATAGGATTGAAGAAGCAAAGACAGAGGTCACTCTTATGGTATTGTAGCAATAGTATTGGGGAGAACTGGGTTCAAATTCTTTGTTTGTGGCCTGATTTTGCATAACCTATTAAAAATTTCTGAAGCTCAGTACTTTTCCTCTGAAAAATGGAAAAAGTCCTTGCATGGGAAGTGGGAAAAAAAAAAAAAAAAAGCTTATAAGCCTTAAAGGATTTTATAAATTTAAGTTGTTAATATTGCTAATGAAATGATTAAATTGCCACTCCCCTCAAAAAGAAATTTGGACTTTATTTGAAAGGCAAGTGGGAGCCATGGAAGATTTTTAACCAGAGGGATGAGATCATCAAAGTTTCCATTTAGGAAAAGAAATTTGAGAGAAACTATTATGTTAAACTAGATGGGAGAGGGTGAAAGAACCCTATATAATCTAGCCATTTTATTTGTCATCTCTATTGACCAACAAATTATAGAGTGAAAATTATGGATCACTCAAAGGACAACAGATAGACCTATTCAAATAGATTAGAGTATATTTTTCATTTGAGTTCTTAACCTTAGGAAGTAGATAGTATAACCATTATTAAGTCTACTTTATAGATCAGGAAATGGATGCTTAAAGACTTTAAATGACTCTAGGCTTTCTCATTACACAACCAGTAAATTTCAGAAATGGGATTTGAACTCAGGTCTTCTTCAAATTCAGTATTCAATCAGTACTACACAAATGCAAAAAGTGGCCTAAGGGATATTAAGGAAATGTTCTTGAAAAAGAGGTGATCTCATTATCTATCAAGCTAGAGGGCTAACAAAGGGACTTTTTGAGTGCCTTAATACGGAGGGATCAACAATAACAAAGACTAAGGGGAACACCTCCAGGCTATTGGTTATACCACAGTATAAGATCCGGGACAAGTTTTGGGATAAGATATGGATGGATTGTGATCTGTAATGATAGAAGAACTATTCATATCACACTGAAATAATAAAATAGCCTTGTCTCACACTGGTTTGGATAACTAAAAATTGGTTATGATCAGTAATGTGGAAATGATGTTGTTAGGTCGTATTTGACTCTTTGAGACCTCCTTTGGAAGTTTTCTTGATAATGATTGTGTGGTGGCTCGGCCATCTCTTCTCCATCTCATTTTACAGATGAAGAAACTGAGGCAGAGTTAAGTGACTTGCTCAGGCTCAACACAGCAAGAAAGTGTCTGAAGCCAGATTTGAGCTCAGAAAATGAGTCTTCTTGACTCCAGGCTCAGAACTCCCTCCCCTGAAACACTTAGTGGCCCTAGGATGAGACCCGGGCTATTCCAATATGAACCAGAGTGAATCAGAATGAGAAAGTATTTTGAGACTATTCACTTTGATATGCTTATATGCTTCTTAACTCATCTATAACCTAGTAAAATAAACCATGTATATGATTTAAAAAATACATTAGACCAAATTTGAAGATCCTATGGAAAGAATTTTCCATTTATCAGTAATAACAATAATTTATATGTATTCAGCACTTTATGTTATAAAACATTTTACATATTATTTCATTTGATTCAACTTATATCACAGTGGATAGAGCATTGGGCCAGAAGTCAGACAGACCCTTCCAACTAACTTTGTTTCCTCAGCCAAAAAAAGCTAGACCCCGTAGGAGGAGTTCAAATGAGATTACAGACTTAATAGTGGTATTACTAGATCAAAGGGTATATGCAGTTTGATTGCCCTTTGGGCATAGTTCCAAATAGCTCTCCAGAATAGCTGTATCTCATCCATCAAGAATGTATTGGTATCCTCATTTTTCTATATCTTCTCCAATATCAATCAGTTTTCTTTTCTGTCATTTAGACAAACTGATAGGTCTAAGGTGATACCTCAGAGTTGTTTTAATTTGCATTTCTTGCATTGCACATAGTTATTTAGAGGGGGGTTTTCCCCCTGTAACTATAGATGGCTTTGATTTTTTCATCTGAAAATTGCAAGACAGGGGTTCTTAGAGCTTTTTGGGGTCATGGATCCCTTTGGCAATCTGGTGAATCCTTAGAATAATATTATAAAAATATAGAAAATAAAATGCATAGAATTAAAGGAAATCAATTATATTAAAATAGTTATCAGCACAGGGGCTGATCTGAATTGGTAGAAGAAATTTCCTCATTGGTAGTTTACAGTACCACTGAAATCACAGATTTAATAAAAAATAAAAATCCCTAAGTATAGGAAGTATTTCTATCCCCATTTTACAGATGAAGAAGCTGAAACTGTGACACAAAGTAATGATAAGTTTATGTAGCTAGGTAGGAGATGCTGGGTTAGAGCCTAGGTCATTACTATATCATATACCAGTGATTCTGCAAATGAAAAATTAACCAATATAGATTTTTAGTCTGAAGTTAATTTATACAAACATTTCAGCAGGGCTGGTCTAGGCCAGAAGATCAGATGATGGATTTAAAGCTGGAAGGGACCTTAGAGGTCATCTACAATCATTCCTGTAGTTTGTGATGTAAACTTTGTATTTTTTTTTTTTTTTAGTTGTTTTAAGTTCTTTAACAGAGAGGGGATAGAACATGTATTCTGATTTGTTACTCTGAAAAAATTCTCAATTTCTAGGCATTCAGAATTTGCTTGGCTTGATCTGATGAAATTAGGTAATAAATTCAACAATGAATTGAAACTCCTTAAGATTGGAATTCAAAAAGAATGAATATGATTGATTCTATTTTTTTGAGAAGGATTTCTTAGCTAATGAAACATTTTGCTGGAGTTTTCATATTTGTTTTATCAAATTTTTTTTAGGAAACAAATATACTTTTGATTTCAGCTGCTTCTACAATCCATCTAAATAATTGTAACACATGTAAAATGTAGGGGATTGCCTGTCATCAAGGGAAAGGAGTAGAGGGAGGGAGGGGATAATTTGGAAAAATGAATACAAAGGATAATGTTATAAAAAAATTACTCATGCATATATAATGTCAAAAAAATATAAATAAAATACAATCCATCTAAATATATGAGTATGTAAATTCATTGTTAATTGTAAATCAAGAAGTGAGATAATATTTAGACAAATTGCCTCTACTCAGTCTTAAACCCCTTTGTTTATCTTTTCTCACCAGTGATGTAAGAATTCTACCATACTTTTTCAGTGGGATGTTTGTAGGCATTCTACCAAAAATATTTATTTCTATTCTTGGCCACAAGAGTCATCTCTTACTTAAACTGGATATATGCCATATTTTGCTAATGTGAATTGTATCACACAATGAAACTGAAGTAATTCTCCCGACCATAACTTAATCTTTCATTGTTGTCAAGGTCAAACAAATTGTTGTCCTGGTATAAAATGTACTACAGCTATTAATTTAGAAATAATATGATTTTTACTCATCTAGTTCCTTTACCTTGTGTTCTGCCTACTTAATTGTATTTCCTAACCCTTTCCTAACAGAAGGTAGAATCTAGCCTAATGAGTGGTTAATTCATTGAGCTGTTTTTGTGTGCTAAGGAATGTCTGTGTAGGTAGCATGGGAGATAACTTAATGGTGCCAAGATTATTTTCTGCCAAGAACGATGGGAAATATTGCCAAGTAGGCAAAGTTTATCTTTGGCATCCTCCTACTTTAATTTCAATGCCCTTCTCCTATCTCCTAGAGGTTTTTCTGTTCTCTAGGTACCAATGCTCTCACATGTGTAGTACAATACTAATAATTGTGTATATTATAAAACTTACACAAAATCACAATAAAAAGGACAATATGAAGATAAAGTAATATTTAAAAAAAACTTTTATTAAGAAAAATCTTTTTTCTCACTAAAGTCTTATTAGCAAAAATATCTTAATGACAGAAAGGTAATTGAATATATATTATTTTTGAAAATTCTAAGTTCAGTTAATTTTGATAGTGGTTGTTCTAAAAGATGCCTCATAAAGATATGCAAATTCGTGGAAAAAAATTCTAAAAAAAAAAAAAAGATATGCAAATTCAAGTGGAAAAAATGTATCATTGATTGTACTTAATAAATCACAATACTCACTTTTCAATCCTATGCAACGAATATGCAAAGATTTTCACTGAAATTTGGATAGTGTTTATATATATATGGTTCTATAGTTTCTTTTCACACCCTGCAAATTAGCAAAAATGACAAAAGATGGGAATGGTTAATGCTGGAGGGGCTGGGGGAAGATAGGCATATTAATACATTGTTTTTAGCTCTGTGAACCAATACAACCATTTTGGAAAGCAATTTGGAGTTATGAAAGTGACAAAAATATAAAGATGACAAAGCTTTATGCAAAGTTATATAAGGTTGACAAAATTTATATAAAGCTGACAATTATATAAAGTGATAAAAATGTCCATACTCTTTGATCCAGAGATTTCACTAGTAGACATACATACCAAGGAGGCCATTGACAAGAAAAAGATTCCATATATACTAAAATATTTACAGCAGCACCTTTTTTATGGTAGCTCATTTTGGGGGGACTGACTACACAAATTTTAGCATATGAATATAATGGAATATCACTAAGGTATAAGAAATGACAAATATGATGAATACAGAGAAGCCAGGAAAAACTAAACTAATTCAGAGCAAAGCAAACAGAGTTAAGAAAACAATATGCACAATGACTACTACATTATAAAGGGAAAGAACAACTGTAAAATAATCAAAAGTGAATGTAGCAAAATTAGAAAGAAAAACCAAGACCAAAAGAAGAGATATGAGAAAACACTTTCACTCCTTTGTATAAGTAGAATATCCATGTATGTGAACCAATTAATATATTTTGAGATCTTTTTTGTGTGTGTTTGTTGGCTTTGATAATTTTTTTTTTTTTCTTGAAAATACTATTTACTTTGTTAGCACTACTGTCTGTCTGCCCAGGTTACATGTACCTTCGGAATCTAATACTTAATGTGCAACAAGAAAATGGTATTTACACACATATATTGTATCTAGGTTATATTGTAACACATGTAAAATGTATATGGGATTGCCTGTCATGGGGGGGGGGGAGAGAGAATGGAGGGAGGGGGGGATAATTTGGAAAAATGAATACAAGGGATAATATTATTTAAAAAATTACTCATGCATATGTACTGTGGGAAAAAATTCTAAATAAAAAAAAAAGAAAAAAGAAAAAAGAAAAAGAAAATACTATTTACTATATGAACTGGCTCTCTGAGAGGGGAAGGAGATGGGAAAAATATTGGGAGAAATTTTGACAATGTAAAAGGAAGATAAAAGTAAAAATGTATTTTTAAAAAGCTCTCTGGCTGTTAAATTTCCCTATTCTCTTATATTAATCATAAACTAAGTGGAAGGTTGTTGCATTTTTAATGTTTTTACAAGTAGCTCCATTGAAATTCTTCATTTGGAAGATTTTTAAACAGTAAGTTTAGTTTTCAAGTTTTGAAAATGTTCACATAAAAGAGTTTTGTGTGTGTGTGTGTGTGTGTGTGTGTGTGTGTGTGTGTGTGTGTGTGTATGTGTGTGAAATACATTGTTTTCCACAACTTAAGAGAGATAAGAATAAAGATCCAGATGAAGAGAACAGTCAACAATGTTAAATGCAGCAGAAAAATGAAGAAGGCTTAAGACTGGAAAAATCAATCAGATTCTGCAACTAATTAATTAAGAGAGAGATTACCAATAAATTTGAAGACAGCAGTTTCAGTTGAGAGAGCAAAAGGTTGAGAAACTATCATTAATGGTGTTGGATGCCCCAAAGGACAAAACAAAGTTTGGAAGATGGGTGAATTTGAGGGAAAAGTGAAATATGGGAGGTACAGGGCAATCATGGGGGGTGGGAATTAATAAGTGGGGGGATCACTATAACCACAAGGTGATCTGGGAGGCAGTACATGGGGATTGGATCACATAAAATTAAATCTTGCCTGCCAGAGCTGTGCAGATCGTGCTGGAATCAAGATAAGCGGGGACAGTCCCAGAAGGTCAGGGATGGAAGGGAGTGTAGTGGGGGAGTGTTGAGCTTTAATGAGTTCATGAAGGGGATAGCATGGCTGTACTAAAGACAGGCCTTGGTTGGATATTCTGATGAGGATGAGATATAACCATATTCTCACCCTAGGATTGTTTTTATCACTCTGTGCCCTGCTTCGGAGACCACTCACCATCCTTGAATATTGCCTCACCTGCTCAGGGTAGCAACTATTGACTTGATATTCTAATGAAAGTTATTTACATTGTGTAGAATAGCTAATGAGCTTAAACTCTTCAATACCTCCCCCCCCAAAAAAGCTTTCTAAATGAAGGAAAAGATTGTTTGTCAAGATGATTACATACAAAACACAGTTAGATACTGAAGATACAACTAAAAAAGATTAGTGAGTTCCTCCCCACAAGGACCCTACATTCTAGTGGGGAGAGGGAGACAAAGAATTTGGGGGAGTGGTAAGGGAGGAGCCCTTGGGTCTGGAAGGGCAAAGGAATTGTGAGGGGCCCCCTTGGGGAGTAGGAGGACACACCCTTTGGGAGAGATGGGAGAGCTGATTTGATGGTGATTATTAAGCTTGAGGGGGGGGGGGGCTACCACGTGAGACTTTCACTCATTGACAAGGAGCCCCAGGGTAGAAGTTCTTCTGATGAAAAGGTTAACTTATAACCACTAATAACTTAATCAGGTCAATAAATCTTCCCTACATACCAAGCTATTATGGTTGGATTGAGAATCTTTACTTTCTGGAATGGACAAATTATTTCACCTTTCAAATCTTAGTTTCCTCATCTATTAAATTTTGGGATCAAGACTGGATGATCTCTAAATTTTTCACTAGCTGTGTGACCCTGGACAGGTCTCTTAACCCTGTTTGCCTCAGTTTCCTCATCTGTAAAATGAGCTGGAGAAGAAAATGGCAAACTACTCCAGGATCTTTGCAAAGAAAAAAAAAAAAAAAAAGGAGGCTACAATTGAAAAAACAACTAATTAACCACAAAATTTCCTTCTGACTCCAACATCCTAAGAGTCTTTGAAGGGGAGGAGTCCTGCCCATTGTCCCAGAAAAAAATGTATTTTAGAAAAAAAGGAAATAAGCACTGATTAATCATCCACTATGTAACTCAGGCAGTTTGCTGGACACTTTATAAGTATTACCTGTGTGGCCTTGAAACTATCCTGGAAAATAAATGGGGAGAGAATAAGCATTTATATAGAACCTACTATGCTCCAGGTCCTATGCTTGGCACTTTTTATAATCTCATTTGATCCTCAGAATTACTCTATAAGATAGGTACTATTATTATCCTGAATTTATAGTTGAGAAAACAGCAAAAAAGAATTGAGTTGGGAAATATCAAGATTTCCTGACACCAGGCCTACCACTCCACTGCACCACCTAATCTTCATTCTCTTCAGGATGAGGAAAAGGGAACTACACAAATCTACAGAAGAAATCTATTAGAAACCATACACATGCAAAAATCGATTGTAACACAAACCTGGGCTTCTAGTACTCATTACTATATTTTGGTTTTCCCCAAATTCAACACCTTCAGGTTAGACAAATAGGCCCAAGGTCAGGGGTCCACATTTTAAATATATTTAACATTTTTATTTTATTTAAAGTTTTGAGTTCCAAATTTTATCCCTTTCTCTTCTCCTTCCTCCCTGAGATTGTTAGCAGATATAGGTCATCCATGTGCAATTATATAAAATATTTCTAAATTAATCATTTTATACAAGAAGACTTAAAGAAAAGAAAAAAATGAAATAAAGCAAGTGAAAATAGGATGCTGCAGTCTGTATTTAATCAATATAAATTCTTTATTTGGAGACAAATAATAGGCTTTATCATTAGTCCTTTGGGATTGTTTTGGACCATTGTAATGCTGAGAACAGCTAAATCATTCATAATTCTTTCTTGAATAATATTGCTATTACTGTGGACAATGTTTTTCTGGTTCTGTTTGTTTCACAGTGCATCATTTCAGGTAAGTCTTTCCAGGTTTTTCTGAATCATCCTGCCTGCCATTTCTTATAGCACAATAATATTCCATAATAATCATATCACACTTTAGCTATTCTCCAATTGATGGATATCCTTTTAATGTCCAATTCTTAGCCACCACAGCAAGAGCTGCTAGAAATATTTTTGTATAAATAAGTCCATTTCCATTTTTTAAATGTCTTTGTGATATAGACCTAGAAGTAGTATTGCTGGAACAAAGGGTATGCACAGTTTTATAGCCCTTTGGGCATAGTTCCAAATTGCTTTCTAGAATGATTGGATCAATGAATGAATTGGTATCTCAGCTTTCCCACATTCCCTCCAACATCCAACATTTTCCTTTTTTTTGTCATATCAGACACCCTGATAGGTGTGAGGTGGTACCTCAGAGTTGTTTTAATTTTCATCCCTCTGAGCAGTAGTGATTTAGAGCATCTTTTTCATGTGACTATAGATACTTTTGATTTTTCTGTCTGAAAACTATTCATATCCTTTGACTATTATCAGTGGGAGAAAGACTTGTATTTTTATAAATTTGACTCAGTTTTTTATGTATGTGAGAAATAAGGCATTTATCAAAGATATTTGTAATATAATTTTCCCCAGATTCAATGCCTTTCTTATCGTTTTGATTGCATTGATTTTTTTGTGTGAAAATTTTTTTTTTATTTTATGTTATAAAAATGATCTATTTTACACTTTGTAATGTTCTCTATATCTTCTTTGGTTTTAAATTCTTCCCTTATCAAAAAATCTGAAAGGTAAATTATTTCATGCTCTCTTAATTTGTTTATGGTATCACCCTTTATGTGTAAATCATGTCTTATCTTGGTGAAACACTAGTCTATACATAATTTCTGTCATATTGTTTTCGAGTTTTCCCAGAAGTTCAAAAAAAAAATTAAATAATTTATTTTAAATTAATTAAAATTTTGTTATTGTCAATATTGTTTGTTATTAATATTATTTTTGTTTTAAATTTTGATTTCCAAATTCTCTCTTTCCTTCTTGTTCCTCCTCCACCCAATGAGAGACAAGCAATATGTCAATCATTAATGTGAAATTATGCAAAACTTATTTCCATATTAGTCAAATCCAAAAAAAGCAAGAAAAATAAAGTGAAACATTATACTTCAATTTGCATTCAGAGTTCATCAGTTCTTTCTCTGAAAGAGAATGATACTTTTTCATTATGGGTCCTTTGGCACTGTCTTGATAATTTTCTCAGCAATTTTTCTCAAATAATGAGCTTTTGCTCCAAATACTTGGATCTTTTGGCTTATCATACTAGATTAATATGGTCGTTTACTATCATTTAATTTTCCTAATCCAATCCACTAATTCACAACTCTATTTCTTAATCAGTACCAGATTGTTTTGATAATTGCTACTTTATAATAGAGTGTGAAATCTTGTATAGCTGGACAACTTTCTTTTGCATTCTTTAATTGATTCCCTTAATGTTCTTGACCTTTCATTCTTCCAGATGAATTTTATTATTTTTTCTAACTCTACAAAATTTTTTTTGATAGTTTGATTGGCATGGTACTAAATAAAGCAATTTGGTAGAATTTATCATTTTTATTATATTGGCTTAGCCTATCTGTGAGCAATTAATATTTTTCCATTTGTTCAGATCTGGCTTTATTTGTGAGAAAAGTCTTTTTATATTTATGCTCATATAGTTCCTGGGTTCACTTGGCAGGTAGACTCCCAAATATTTTATATTATCTACAGTTATTTTAAATGAAATTTCTCTTTATTTCTTATTGCTGGACTTCGTTGATAATATATATAGAAATGCTGATTATTTGTGTGTGTTTATTTTATATCATGAAAGTTTGCTAAAATTGTTAATAATTTCAAGCAATTTTTAGTTGATTCTCCTGAATTTCTAAGTATAACATCATATCATCTGCAAAGAATGATAGTTTTGTTTACTCATTGCCTATTTCTAATTCCTTTAATTTCCTTTTCTTCTCGTTGCAATAGCCAACATTTCTAGTACAATATTAAATAATAAAAGTGATAATGGGCATCTTTACTTCAACCTTGATTGTATTGGGAAGACATCGCTTATCCCCTTTATAGATAATGTTTGCTGATAGTTTTAGATATATAGTATTATTTTAAGGTAAGCTCCATTTATTCCTATGTTCTCTAGTATTGTTGTTTGTTTGTTTTAAATAGTAATGTGTGCTTCATTTTATCAATGGCTTTTTTTGCAACTATTGAGATAATCATATGATTTCTGTTCAGTTTGTTATTGATATTGTTATTGATCAATTATGCTAAATGTTTTCCTAATATTGAACCAGCAGGGGGACAAATTTTTAAGAAACAGCCTGAACAGACACCTCCAGTAGATAAGAAGGCACAAAATGGGTGGAAGTATAATTAATGCAACATTTGTTTGTAATTTTACTTAAGAAAAATTCATAGTATCTGTTCTATAAACACCACTTCTAAAAACTCTTTAAAATTTCACCAGTTTCAGTAAAACATACTTGGTTAATAATCTGGTCTTTCAGAAGTTTCTTTCACTTCCTTTTTTTGTGAGAAAGAGGCAGCGGGGGAGGTTTACTTTCTTTAGATCCTTTACTAGTTGGTTCTTTTTGATGAAGAGATTAGTTTCAGTTTGTTTGGTGCCTTTTTCTATTATGCTGCTCTTTTGCAAGGTTTTTTCTTCTGTCAAAATGGAAAGTGACTGTAGTTCATCATCCTTTAGTATAATGGATTGACAGGAAGACACATTTTATTTTTCTCTCATGTGATACAGCTGAGTGAACAGGCTCAGTGAATAGAATTTTAACCAGGGATTTTATAAAAAGAAATCCCTCAAAAACCAAACCTCTAGAACCTACTGGTTTAGAGTTCTATTGTCATTTCAAACCTGAGCTTTTTCATTCAGAGAGGGAACATGAAAGGGGAAAGGTAGTTTTAGAAAAAAGCATTAGGTGAGTTGGTCACAGAAATCTCTTGAGGGCATACATTTATATACACCTCTGACTTAGTTAGTAAAAGGTGAGGGAATCCTTTCGATTAGTAGATTGGCACTTTTTCTGCAGCTTATGTATAGTTGGTTACTTAGGACTCTTGGAGATTGTCAAGTCAACAAGCATTTATTAAGTGCCTATTATTTCCAGGCACAGTACTAAGAACTAAAGCTACAAAGTCTAAAAAGTCTACTAAAGTCTACTAAAGTCTACTAAGTCTACTAAAGCTCAGTCTAATGAGGAAGGACAACATGTATATAGCTTTGTGTAGATCAGATATGTGCAGGATAGAGTATACAGAACATTGAGTGAACAAGAAAGGCACTAGATTTGTGGAAGATCAGGAGAGATCTCTCGTATAATGTGGAGGACTTAGCTGGAAGTTGAGGGAAGTCAGGCTTTTGACTTGTCCAGGGTCACATAGACAGACTGTATCAGATGCAGGACTTGAAGCCAGATCTTCCTGACAATTTGGGCCCAACTCTCCCATCCAGCACTCCACGCCACCTCTTGGTTAAAGGTAAAACTTATCAAACAGAGCTAGGCCCAGCCAAGGAGATCCCTTTGAGGCTGATAGAGCCCGTGGCCTGTCTCCTTAACCTATTGCTCTTTTTCTGAAGGTCTAGAGTAGAGAATCTGCTCGGGGAGAACTTTCATCTCCCAGAATCAAAAGCCAGCAGCACTACCTGTTCCATCTTGTAGCTTGCACCTCTGCCTTTCAATGGAAGGTTTTTGCATTTTGCAACCCACAATCTGTTCCACTTTATGCAAATCAGCCGGAGCCCTAGGACAGTTGGCAGTTTTCCAAAACAGCCCTTTCTCTGCTTTTTTTGAGAGCAATTCTGATGTGTGGATTGTGATTTTTTTCTGTATTTCCTTATAAAATGAAGTTATACTAAGACACACACACTGATCTTTTGTGGATGGGAGGGTGTAGAAAAACTTATTAAACTGAAGAGGCAAAGAGGAAAAAAAAACCATTAAACAAGCAATCCAGTATCAATGATGGAATACAAGAGTTGGAATCCTGCCTGTGCTCCACATTACCTGTGTGATTTAGGCAAGTCTTTTAATCTCACTGTGCACATCTGTGAAACAAGGATGTCAGAGCACTTTACTATCCCTTCTAGTTCCAAATCTCTGAATCCTACTAATATTAATTACCTGTATCTCTATGTTAGACAACAATAATAGTACTACTAATCATAATGAACATAGAAGAGACCTTTAGCTTTCCCTTTATACTTTTGAAATGAGAACCTGTGGTTTTATTCCTACTGAGAGTCTGACTCGGATTGAGTTAGGGGGCAATGTGCCTTATCCGGTCACAAATTAGAAGGCCCTTTGGGGGCTGTATGTAAGTCTTTGGCGATAGCTATGGCAGTGGTGAGCTGTGGATCACATTTGGATCACAGGGTGAGCAGGCGTCCCCTACAGCCTGGGCCTTCACCCAAGCTTAGACTGTACCAAGACAAAATTGGGTAGTTGCCCAGAACATACAGTTTAGTACATAATAAACCTTAAAAAAAAATCTAGGGCACTTGACCAAGAATCTGAAGGCAGTAGGTGAACATCTCCCATGGCTGTCAGTCATACCCCATAAATCATGATTCTGTCCTCTAGATAAACATTTATTAAGTGCCTATTATATACACAATTAAAAGAACACTGCATTTGAGTCTTCCCCCTTGTATCCCACCCAGCACCCTTACCCCCTCCCTTGCCCTCCAAAGTACTCCTTTGGTTTTTCTCATGCCTCTGGGAACTTTATCATTCTGCCAGATCCCATCAGTCTCGATGCTCACACCTCAACAGTACCCATTGCCCCTGGGATCCCTCAGAGCAGAGCTGTTGTTGAATGTTGTTCAACTCTTTGCAACCCCATTTAGGATTTTCTTGGCAAAGATATTGGAGTGGTTTGCCATTTCCTTTCCCATTTTATAGGTCAGGAAATTGGGGTAAACAGGATTAAGTGACTTGCCCCAAGATTACACAACTGGTAAGTGTCTGAAGGTAAATTTGAATTCATGACGTTGAGCCTTCTTGAGCTCAAGGCTCTATCCACTTTGGGACCTGCAGGGTTGCCTGCCAAGCAAAGAGCTCTTCCCCAGCCCTCCATTTAAGGCTAGCTGTCTTTTTATTTCCCAATGGCTGGATTGTTTAGGACTTCTCAAGACTGCCTTTCTTTTTTCTTGACTCCTCAGCACTCAGTACAGTACCCAGCATAGTATGCACTTAATAAACGTTTGTTGACTACCACCAGCTGCTGCTGCCTGTGAGAATTTGGACAAAATTCACTCCATCTTTCTGTCCTTCAGTTTCTTCCCCTGTAAAATGAGGGATTCCTTCTTTTATGTTTTTTTCTGAGTTTCTGGTGGTGTTTATTTTAATTGGTGCTTATTAAGTTCAGAATTTTAAAAATGCATAAAAATAAATAAAATAAATTATTCTTTTAAAAATCAAAATAAAGAAATTTGAGGGGTTGGGCTATATGATCTCCAATTATTTGATCTCCTGACATCTTTAAATCTATGATCTTATCATCTGATGCACAAAGCACTCTTAGGGTTGTAGGGGGGGAGGAGTGGGGAATTAGATCCTGGCCTCAGGGAGCTTTCAAAGGAGTGGGTGTAGGCCTGGGAATACATCAAAAATAAGTATGATACAAAGTAGAATGTGATTGTTTTTGTTTGTCCATCTTCGAAGAGGACTGATGACATCAGAAGCAAGATGTCTTGACTTGCAAATGAATTGGATTTAAGAAGAGCTGGGCAAAGTCTTTAGTCTCACTCTTCCCTCCATAGTCATGAATATCCAGTGACAAGATTTAGAACTTAACAACTAGTGATGGTTATTGATGCAGTGGGAACCCTAGCCTTTCTAAACTAGGTCTTTCCCAGATCTCAGTTTGTCAGGGGCAACACCCATTCCATAGTTAAAGGCTAGGTAAGAATTGAGGCAAAAGATGACCTAGTTTGCCTTCACAAAAGAATCAATCTGGGAGGATAAGAGCCTGGGAGTTTCTCACTAGAATGTGATAAAAAGAAAATTGGAGAGACCCAGAATTAACATTTGAAGAGGCAGAGAGCACTTTAAGCTTGGGGGATTTGGAGAAGGCTTTATGTGGGAGGTACACTTGAGCCAAACTTTGAAGGAAGAAGAAAGTTAGAGGAGGTGGCCATGGGAGACAACCTGCTTGAACACATAGTGACCAGAGAGTACAGAAAGAGATCAGGAAACAACTGTTGTCTAGTTTAGCAGGAATGCAGAATGAGTGAAGGGGAATAGCAGGAAATAAGTCTGGAAAGTAAAGCCGGGTGGTACTTAAATTCCAAATTAAGGACTTGGTATTTTGTCCTACAAGACAGTTGGAACAGGAAAATGTCATGATTAAATTCCATATTAGCAAAATTAAATAAGCAGGCATGTGAAGGATGCTTTCGGGACAATAGAAGTAAAAAGACTAATGAGTAAACTCTTACAGGTCTTTAGGAGGGAGCTAACACCAGCCTGAATTAGCTTGTGAGGGGAGAGTGGGAAACTAATACAAGATGGCACAATGGATTGAAAGCTGGGAGCTTGGAGTCTAAGAGAATTCAGTTCAAATTCAATCTCAGATATTTGCAAACTGTATGATGGTTTTTCCAATTTTTACTTTTCATTTTTAAAATAAGTGGGTTGGACTTGATGGTCTCTAAATTCCTCCTAAATTGAGCTCTCAAGTTGTGATTTTATGATTCTAGCATGAGATATGATATTGCTTTATTATTGATTACCAGGATACCATCATTTCAGACATAGGAATGTCTAGGAGAACAAGAAAGATCCCAGAAAGCAAGTCATTGTCCTTGATCTTGTGATTCAGTTGTCAGTGTAGACCTCTGTCATATTATGTCACAAAGACATTGAGCAGCCTGCAGATAAGTGGTACAGAACATGAAGTCATGATTACTTGAGTTCAATTTTGGCCTCAGATACTTACTAGATGTGTGATCCTAGGCAAGTCACCTGACCCTGATTGCCTCCAACAATAGAAAATTAGAGATCTAGAACCAGAGCTTGAAGGAAAATTGAGGACAATTCTATATATTTTAGACAGGCTACTATAAGCCTTTTGTTTGTGTTCATTTGAGGTTTTCTTGGAAAAGATAATAATTCGCCCTTTCCTTCTCTAGTTCATTTTATAGATGAGGAACTAAAACAGGGTTAAATAACTTGCCCAGGATCACATAATTAAGGTCAAGACCAAATTTGAATTCATTGAATTGAAGACAAATCTTTCTGATTCCAAGCCCAGTGCTCTATCCAATGTGCCACCTAGCTTCCCATTCCCCTCAGCAGTGACAGACCTCTTTTCCATTGGTGAATTCCTTCATGAAGACTACACTTCAGGGGTGGGCTCAAGTCAGCCAGTCTTTACTTTTTTCCTATCTCTGTTTTGGATTCTCTAGGATTTTAACTAATCATGGGCAGATAGGTACTTTCTTAGAATCTTCTAATTTATCTCAGGTTCTAACTCCTGGCTCATCATTTTTGTTCCATCATTTCCAATCCAAAAGATACTATCCATGAAAGAGTAAGAAGCAAAATCGTAATTGGGTGTCTCTGCCTGCACTTTATTATCAGTTATTATCATGCTATCTGTCCTGCATAGAAAATCTTAGCCTTTGATATTCTCTTTTTTTCTCCTGATATAGTGAACCCTTCCTCATAATTTTGTTAAGCTTCCCTTGCTAGTCTTTGCTCATTATTACCTTTAAAATGCTATTTTTACAGAACAAGTTTGTAATTTTATATTCATCTTTTTTCTTCTACATATTGATTCCATTTTTGTGTATTTCTTTTTAAAAATCTAAATTTCTGGTGAGT
Source organism: Sminthopsis crassicaudata (assembly GCF_048593235.1). NCBI lineage: Eukaryota > Metazoa > Chordata > Mammalia > Dasyuromorphia > Dasyuridae > Sminthopsis > Sminthopsis crassicaudata. The sequence goes on along the minus strand of NC_133617.1, from coordinate 291,223,897 downwards.
ACCTTGTATATATTAAATCACTCTCCCGACAAATGCCTTTTTTCCTTCTCAATAGAATCATTTCCCTTGAATCTTCAGAATCTCATTTTGAGCATCTTGCATACCTCCTGAATGACTTATTGTGCAGCACTTTAGGCTATAGTATCCTACCCATCTTTCCTCTGGACCCTTTGAAATCTTTTTTCCAAAATCTAGGCTACATGTCAGATTGTCTGGTTTTTCTCTTTTTCTAGCACAAATTTGAGGGAATGATTGCTTCCCCTCCAAATTCTCATCATTTTTATCCCCCGAAACTTTTTTGTTCTTATTAGTAATAATCTGACCCAAAATGGAATTTACCCTTTTTGGATCTCTATCATTTGAATTATAAAATTATAAATAAGGCAAGCAAAGCAGTTAGTTTCCATTTTTGGCAAAGATAACCCCAAAAGATGTACCTATATCTGGACTGCCCTATCACTATTATATTTCTAGCCTCTGCGCCAGACTTTTGATCTTTCCTAAATTCTTCATCTATTTTCTCCTTTTGTTTGGGTTTGGTAGCATATTCCAATGATAAAATCACTTTTGTTTCTTCCTCCTTTGACCTAAATATCATCCAACCCAGTCTCCTCCAACTAGTCATTTTGGGCTCACCTTCATTTGAAGGCACTATCCTATATATACACCCATGCCAATACGAACTATAATGGTAATAAATAATAACAGCTAGTATTTATATTTTGCTGAAAGGTTTGCAAAACCCCATACATAGGTTATCCCATTTTATTCCTACAATAGCCCAGGGAAGTAGACACTATTATTATCATCTCCATTTTAGAGATGAAGAAACTAAGGTAGGAAGAGGTTAAATAATATTCCCAGGATCACACAGCTACTAAGTGTCTGTCTGAAGCCAGATTTGAATTCATGTTTTCCTGAAATCCAGCTTCATGTTATAATATGGCAAGATGTATGTTTTATCCACTTTGGCTTTTCAGTATAGTTTGAAACTGATTTCTTTTGAATGACTATGAATTTAACTGATTAAATTTTGTAGTGTGCCAGGGTCTAATACAATTAGATCAGTGTCATTAATGAACAGGAACCTTTAAAAATCTTATTATCCAGTCTCAGACATTTACTAGCTGTGTGACCCTGAGTAAATCACTTAATGTGATTGGCTCAAAAAGAAAAAGAAAATCTTTTTATCAAAGAGAATCTTTTGTTTAAGCTCTATACAAGACATCTTCTATTACAATGGTGAAAGCCTTAATTAAAAATTTCTTTCCCTTTTATAGTTTGAGATCACTGAGCAAATTTATCTTTGCAGTTGCATTTGTGGGAAGAGAGCTTTTAACATTGTATTTTATCCTGTCAAAAAAGTTCTTTAAAAATTAATAAATAACAAATACATCAGAATTTTATTCTCTATATTTCTCACTTCCATTTGTGTTCAGAAAAATGTGATCTGCTATTAAGAATTATTAATTCCCTTCTCACGTTTTTATTAATGATATCTCAACACACACAAATATCATTTTATGGAGATAAGAAAGTAGACCAGTAGTTGCTAACATTATTATGGTCATTAATTTTTACAAATTAAAATATCATCTGTGATATTTTTTAGACTTTTGGGTTCTTCCTATTTTTAATATATTTTAAAATCAATTCTAGAAGTGTAAGGTTGCATAACTTTCAGCATTGATTTCTCCCATTTGTCTTTGATCATATCAAGCTGTTCTTCCTGACATCATCTTCTTAAATGTTATTTCAACTTTCATTCACATTATTTCATGTATTGACATAATAGCATTAAAATGAAGTGATTTCACTATTATAATGGACCAGAATAAATACCATAGGCAGGTCTATGTTCTATTTCATGTCTGATTGTTGACCTTTCATTTTCAGCTCTATATGCCCCTAGGTGATTTAGATTTAGATTTAGAATTCATTCTAATTCATTCTAACAACTTTCTATAGATTTATTTTCTTCTCAATTGCTTTTGACTATTTTATGAAGCAATATTGTTTATTTTCTCCATCTTCCTCTTCCATAATATTTTACAAATGATCTACTCTAAGATAGATCTCTCTTTTTGAAAAGTAGATTGTTTTCTGATTGATGATGCCTGTAAATCTTTTGGTTACCAAGAATCAAAAAATGCATTTTTTTCATAGAATTTCCTATTCATCTACTTAATTGGATATTAGAATGGAAATTATAGTTATTTTAATGGTGCTCTACTTGTATTGACCTTTTACAACTGTCAATCAAAGACAATTAAATCAAGTTAGTATCATCTCCTGGAAAAGGAGGGAAGATCCACTCTAATACTGATTATTTTTATCTTTTGTCATTGTTACCAATTTACTGAGTACAAGGTGAAATCTTAGGCTGTTTTGATTTTGCTTCTTTTTAAAATAAGTTTTAAATAAGTCCACATAACAAATACTATGTTTTTTTAAAAAAATTTATTTTTATTTTAATAGTTTTTATTTACCAGATATTTGCATGGGTAATTTTACAACATTGACAATTGTCAAACCTTTTGTTCTAATTTTTCCTCTCCTTCCCCTCCCCAGATGGCAGGTTGACCAATACATGTTAAATATGTTAAAGTATAAATTAAATACAATATATGTATATATCTCCAAACAGTTATTTTGCTGCACAGAAAGAATCAGACTTTGAAACAGTATATAATTAGCCTGTGAAGGAAATAAAAAATGCAGGTGGACAAAAATAGAGGGATTGGGAATTCTATATAGTGGTTCATAGTCATCTCCTAGAGTTCTTTCTCTGGGTGTAGCTTGTTTAGTTCATTACTGCTCTAGTGAAACTGATTTGGTTCATCTCATTGTTGAAAATGGCCACATCCATCAGAATTGATCATCATATAGTATTGTTGCTGAAGTATATAATGATCTCCTAGTTCTGCTCATTTCACTCAGCATCAGTTCATGGAAGTCTCTCCAGGACTTTCCGAAGTCATCCTGTTGGTCATTTCTTACAGAACAATAATATTCATAAATACTATGTTTTTAAAGAGAAAAAAAGAAAAAAAATCAACAGAATGGATCAATATGTAAAAAAGTCAGAAAATGTATGTATAATACCTGTGAACTTTTCACTTTTGCAAATGGGTGAGGTAGAAGTATCTTCTCATATCTCTTCTTTTGAACCAAACCTTATTCTTCATAATTTTGCAACACTCATTTTACTTGGTAGTTATTCTTTCTATTTATATTTTTGTAGTCATTATATATATTGTTTTCTCGGTTCTGCTTGTTTCTTTTCTTGCTCTGCCTTTCGTTTCTCTATTAATGCCTTCTCTGTATTAATTATATTCATTTTTTTAATAGCACAGTGATACTTGATTACATTCATATACCAAATTTTACTTAGCTACCCCCCTCAATTGATGGTCATTTACTATTGTTTCCAATTCTTTGCTATCATAGACAATACTAATATAAATATTTTGCTCTATATGGGGATATTCTTCTCTCTCTCTCTCTCTCTCTTTTTTTTTTTTTTTGCTGAGGCGATAGGGGTTAAGTGACTCACCCAGAGTCACACAGCTAGGTAGTGTTAAGTGTCTGAGATCAGATTTGAACTCAGGTCCTCCTGACTTCAGGGCTGGTGCTCTACTGTGCCATCTAGATGCCCGGTTACTTAATTTCTGGGTAAAAGGGCATGGACATTTTTGTCACTTCATTTGCATAGTTCCAAACTGTTGTTCACTATGGTTGTGTTGATTCATGGTTCCACCAACAATGTACTAGTATGCCTATCTTCCCACAACACCTCCAACACTGACTATTCCCATTATTTGTCCTTTTTGCCATTTTGCAAGGTGTAAATTGAAACCTTAGGGTGGTTTTAATTTTTTTCAATTTTTTTATTACTAGTGATTTGGAGCATTCTTTTCTGTGACTGTTAATAGTGTACAATTTTCTGTAGAGAATTCTAATTCATATCCTCTCACCATATATCTACAAGTGAATAGTTTCTGTTCCTATATATTTCTGTTAGTTATCTATTTATCTTGGATACTAAATCCTTATCAGAGAAATTTGACATAAAAGTTTTTCCCAATCAATTGTTTTCTTTTTCTAGATAAGAAATTAGCATAATTTTTCAAATGCATAATTTCTTAGAGTTTAATAATATTCCATTAGATTATGATCTTCTTGAGAACAGGAATTGTCTTTTGTTCCCCACTGCTTACCATAATTATCTGATGCATAGTAGGTGTTTTAAAGATGTTTATTGACTGACTTGCTATATTACACTGTTACAGTTTCCCCCGCTATTTCCAATCAATGGGCAGCCACTTTCACACACATACCTCTAACCCCTACCACTTCTTTCCTATCACAAACAGTTTTGCTGTGAATATTTTGGTACTTTATGGATCCTTTTTTTCTGATTTTGACTTCACTGGAGTATGTCAGTGGCAGGATTGTTGAGCCATAAGTATGAATGGTTTAATTATTGCTCTTACATAATTTCAAATCAAAACTCAAAATTGTTAGTTGACATTACATCTCCACACACACTGCATTGATGTTCGTGTCTTCTCATAGTTACTGCAATGATACCTGTGGCCAGACTCAGATTTGACATTCAATACATCTTCTCAATGATATTTCTCCTCCAATTAGATGACTAGAAAGAGCAACAATAAACTCCTCCCAAAGCCTCCCTTCATAAGGCACTCAGAATTTTCAAAATCTTCCATCTAATTTCATTTCCCACATTTTAATGTCCAAAGTTCAGCTCAGTTTCAACTCCATGACCATCATGCCTCTAATCAGGGTATCCCCTTTTATTCTATTCTACTTCCTTTTGAGCACTGTCATCCCACTATTAGATTGTCAACTCCTTGAGAACAATAACTTTCTTTCTTTTTAAATTTATATTCCCAATGCTTAGCACAGTGCCTGGCACATAGATACTTCATTAATGTTTATTGTTACTATTTTTTGGTCATCTTTGCCAATTTGCATGGTATGAAATGAAGACTTTAGAGTTTCTTTAGTCTGCATTTCTCTTATTAAAGTCACTTGGACCAAACTTTCATGTGGTCATAGTTTGCTATTCTACTTTTCAAAACTATTTGTTCACTTACTCATTTCTTCCTGGTCCTATGCCTCTCAAAGATGACTGTTTTGTCTGGAACACCTGGCATTGTCTGCTTTTCCTTCCTTGTTATCAAATGTTCTAGAAACAAAATATCTCTTTTGTTTTAATAGGTAACCAACCATAGAATCTCCTTGGTCACCAGAAAGTGGCTTGTAAGAGGGAGCAGTTCTGGCAGGAAGCCCTATATTTGATGTGGAATTATCAGTTGCTTGGTCTATTAGTTTCAGAAGCTTGTAAAGCAGGTTGTCCTTATTGGTTTGTATTTAGTAACTGGGAGACCACTGCATTTCTAATTATCATCAATGCTTAGGGAAGAGCCTTAAGCAAATCCTCCCAAAGGGCTAAAACCAGGTAAATCTTACTAAGCAATTGTAACTCTAGGACATCAAGTGTCTTGTGACTTCACATACTTTCATTCCTAGAACCCAAAAGTAGACTCCAGATTATATGATAGCCTTGCCAGCAAAAACTGAACCTCTCACCAATGAGCTTGCCTAAGATGTTTGGTCATTTTTCATTCTTCAACCTTCTCAGATATTAATACACATTATTATGTATCCAAGTGCTCATGTTCTAAAATAAATCAGGCAGGGTTCCTTTCTTTTCCATTTCTTTTCTGTTCTGCGTTCATGACAATTATTGTGTTTTGGCAGAATTTCATGAAATTTGGAGCTTGAAATACTTCAGAAGTTCTCTACTCACACTCTCTTCTACTCTCACTCTATCCTATCTCTACTTCTCTCCTCTCTCTCTCTCTCTCTCTCTCTCTCTCTCTTCCCCTTCTCTCTCCCTGCCCTTTCCTTCTTTTCTCTCCATCCCTACTACCCTACTGATGACATTCCAAATAAATTAGTCTTCCAGCTCCCTCTTAAAGATTTCGAGAGAGGTAAATCCATTATATCCTGGAGCACACCATTTGAAGACCCTTTCAGTGATGAATCTGTAGTCAGAGAGAACATGGGTTGAGATCTACAGATCTGCTATTTTCCTTCTTTTGTAATCGTTGAGAAGTCATTTGGAGCTCAGCCTTAGTTCTCTTATCAGGAAGGGAAGAGGATTGGTCTGGATGAACCTTTGAGTTTACTTTTAGCTCTTAATCTTTAATCCTGTGATAGTTTCAAGACCATAAAAGAGTGGCTTCAGGAGAGAGAAAATAGCTTCTCTCTCTCTCTCTCTCTCTCTCTCTCTCTCTCTCTCTCTCTCTCTCTCTCTCTCTCTCTCTCTCTCTCTCTCTCTCTCTCTCTCTCCCTCTCTCCCTCTCTCCCTCTCTCTCCCTCTCCCTCTCTCTCCCTCCCTCCCTCCCTCTCCCTCCCTCCCTCCCTCCCTCCCTCCCTCCCTCTCTCTCTCTCTTTCTCTCTCTCTCTCTCTCCAAGTAAAAGCTTTATGACTGCCTATTAGGTATGTTGAAGGAAGCTTCCTTTTTCAGATGTAGTTGGACTTGAAGGGCTCCCAAGATCTCTTCAAACTAAGATGCTGAAACTTTACTTAACCCTAATTTTGGATATTTGTTTCAAGTGTTCATTTATCCTGTTATGCGTACAGTTGGCTTGCTGACCTTTTACCATCTTCTTCTCTCTGATCCCTTTGCTTATAGACATTTAATCACTCATACTTTTGTACCAACACAACTCTTTCTTCAACGAGGAGGAAAATAATAGTCTCTCATATCCACATTGGTTCCCTCTGCTGCTTTATGGAGTTTGAAATCAAATGAAAAATTAAAATAGCAATCACAAATGCCCAACGTTTAAGCAGAAATTTGGCTCTCTTTCTTAATTTATGATGACTTCCTACTTTACACTTAACTAATTATTACACAATTTATCTATCTCACTGCCTCTTCCAAATGAATACTACAAAAGGTAAAGGTAAAGCTCATAAAATTATGCACAGAACAGCAAAGCCATATCCAAAACTCTTTATCTCAGTTTGTATTTTAAATCCAACACACCTCTGGGCAGCATGTTTCATCTCCAGTTATCTAGACTTGAGGATTATCATTGTGTTGAACAGAATTTTAAAATCTTTTAAAGTTGTTATTTTCCCCCCTTATAATGTTCTTGTCACCATATAAGTTGTTCTCCTCTCCACATCACTTCAGAGAGTTCATTTCATCTGAAACCATATTTTTAGTTTGGTTTCAACCTTCAGCAGTATAGCTCATCCTTCTTATTCTTCTCTATGGATTTTCATCACATTTCTCTATCTTAGTTCTTCTCCTACCAGTCTGATTACTTCTGCTCATTAAACCTTCAGACAATTCGTGCCTTCTAATGGTGAGTGGCCTTTAGAGTTCTTCCCTGAATCCTCTTTTCTCTTTATACTTCAGGTTGCTATAGCCCATAAACAAAATTCAGTGCTAGTCCAGCTAAGGATTGTTTGGGTTCTTTGTTTGTTTTACATTTTTCAATAAAGTTTTGTTATATTAAAAATAGAAAAAAAATGTTCTTAGCTCACACATTCATATAAAAATAGGTAAAAGGCCATCTGTAGTTTTCAGACTTTGTTGTAGTTTGCTAATTTGTTCTATACTAATATATTTGGTAATCTCATCATCTTCCAAGGATTCAGGTATCATGTCTATGCTGCTGATTCTTCTTTTTTTTTTTTTCCTTAACAGCATTTTATTTTTCCAAATACATATAAAGATAGTTTTCAGCTTTCATTTTTTGTAAGATTTTTTTGTTCCATTTTTTTCTCCTCTCTCCCCAAGAGAGCAAACAATCTAACATAGGTTATACACATACACTCCTTTTAAGCATATTTCCATATTTGTCATGTTGTACAAGAAAAATCAGACCCAAGGAGAAAAAAACCACAAGAAAGAAAAGTGAAACAAACCAAAAAAAGGCTTCACAAAAAAAGGTGAAAATATTATTTTGATTCAAATTGAATCTCCATAGTTCTCTCTCCAGATGCAGATAGCATTTTCCGTCCTAAGTCTATTGAAATTATCTTGGATAACCACAATACTAAAAAGAGGTCTCTCATAGTTGATCAAAACACTGCATACAATGTTCTGGTTCTGCTCACTCCTCTCATATGTTGATGGTTCTTATATCTAGTTACCCAGCCCTATTCTTTCTCCTAACCTCCAGACTCACAATTTCCAACTGCTTGTTCAATAGCTTTAACTGGATGTTTTATAGACTTTTTGAATTTAACATGTCCAAAACTTAACTCATTATCTTTCTTCAAAACACTTTCCCCTCTCCTGATTTTTCTATTACTGTATCACCATCCCCTCTGTCATTCTGGTTTGCAGCTTAGACATTCTGAATGCTGCACATTTTTTCATCTCCCATTTCCAATCTGTTGCCAAGTCTTGTTGATAATTCCTTTAGAACATCTTTCGTATACTTAACCTTTTCTCCCCTGATATTGCTACTACCCTGGTATAGGATCTTTTTACTTCATATCTGAACTATTGCAATAGCTTTCTCATTAATCTCCTTGTCAAAAGTCTTCGCCCAATCTAATCCATCCTCCATTCTGCTATCAAATTGATCTTTCTAGAGTAAAGGTCTAATCACGTTACCACCCCCACTCAAAAAGATTCCAATGACTCCCTACTATCTCCAGGATCAAATATGAAATCATCTATTTGGCATTCAAAACCCTTCATAACTTAACTCCCTTTCAATTTTACACTCTTCTTATACCTTATACTACAATCCAGTAATGGTGGCTTCCTTGCTGCTCCTCCCAAGAAACACTCCACTAAATTTGGCTATTTTCACTGGCTAAAAAATTGGCTATTTTCACATGTCTCTGGGCTAAAATCCCTCCTTCTATAAGAAATCTTACCCAATACTTTTTCCTTTATGGATTAACTCCAGTTTATCCTGTATTTATCTTGTTTATACATAGTTGTTTGCATGTTGTCTCTTATAAACTGTAAGCTCCAAAGCTGGGACTCTGTTTTGCCCTTTTTATCCCTGAGGCTTAGCACAGTATCTGGCACAAAAGAGGTTTAGTGAATGCTTGTTGGCTGACTGAACGGCCTCTAAAGGAAATGTACCCCCTGGGGAAGGAAGCACCTGCACAGGTTTGTGCCCTGAGGCAAAGCCCCAGTCATTTTGACTTAGTTATGGCTCAGGTTGACAATGTCAGAATCCTCAGAGAAGTCCAGGAGGTTGCCGACTGAGTAAAAGCCATTAAACTTATCAGTAAAAAAGATCACTGGTAACACTGGAGAGAGTAATTTCAGTCAAGTGGTAGGATCTAAAGCCAAAATTCAAACAAAGGTTTGCAAAGTGAATGGGTAGTGAGCAAGTGGAGGCAATCTTTTGAAAAGATGGTAGGATCAATGAATTTTTCTTTTCAGGCTGGCTAAACCAGAGCATGTTTGTAGTAAATGGGGAAATAACCTAGAAATAGGGAAATGGATTGTAAGAGACAAAGAGAATAATGAGAAAAATTGGAAAGAGAGATGGGGATCAAGGCAAAAGCAGCAATGTTAGACCCTTGAAAGGGAAAGTGCTATTTCTTCCTTAGAACTGAAACAAAGCAGGAGAGAATTGGGGGAAGTAAAAAGAGTTTTGAGGTAATAGGTAAGAAGAGGGAACCATGAGCAACAATTTCAACTTTCTAAGCTATCTTCTGAGGATGGAGATGGGAATTACATTGGGGATTAATAAAGAGGAATAAGATTTCTAATCTGCTGAGACTAAGATACACATTCAGGGAAGAAAAAGAAGATTGTCTTATAGCTTTGTGAGTTCAGGAGAGAATTAATAATTACACTCATGAGTCTAAAGGGGAACAGTCATAGATTTGTCAAATTTGAAGCTGGTGTTAGAGGCATGATGAGAGGAACAATACATATACACCCATATATATATATATATATATATATATATATATATATATATATATATATATATATACACACACAGATACATATATATCACATATATTTAATATATATTATATATAGTGGAGTATTAGGAAGTTAGAGGCCTGGTGAGCTTAATGTAGAAGAGTAAAGAATGCATGTAAAAAAAAAAAAGACTAGACAATTTGGAAGAGATGCTTTTGGAGTGTGTGAGGAGAGAGAATGAGATAATCAATTTGAGTCAGGGCTGAGTTTTGCTAGTGGATATGTAGAAGTATGAAAATGCATTGAAGTAGAGGGGAAGGCTGCTTTGGGTTCTGAGTCCTAATTTTCTGCTAATTAACAATGGCCTTGTTAATTAATTAATTAATAAACAGTGAACTTAAGCAATAATTATTGTATATGTTCTGACTGTTCCCCTGATGAATCTTTCTCCTATCTCTTTCCCTCTCCTTGGGACTCCTTATTCCTTGAGACAAACAATATTGAAGAATATTACACAAACTTAGTTGATGAAGCAGCAGCAGGGGTTTAGAGGATCGACTCCAAATTTGAAAGAAGTTCTATTGTAGGTAAAATGCATCACAGCATCACATGCTTCCAAGAATTCTTTCATGAAAGGAAGAGATGATCAGCAGCCATCAACATCAAGAGGAGGCAAAAAGATTATGACTCACTGAAGGGTCAGGTGATGGTTAGCATTTTTTTTTTTTGAGCAATAAAGTATTTTTAAATTAAGACATGCACATTCTTTTCAGAAATAATGTTATTGCATATGTTATAGATGACAGTATAACTAAAACATAACTTTTATATGTACTGGGAAACCAAAAAATTTCTGTGACTTTTTACTACTTCTATGTAGTCTGGAACCAAACTCACAATATCTCCAAAGTATGTTTATATTGTCTTCCCCCATTAGATTACAAATTCCTTGAGGATAGAGATATTTATTTCCATTTCTTTATGTCTACAAAGTTTAGCACACTGATAAAGACATATTTATTTACTGTCTGATTCTTTAAAAGAAATGGAGGTGAAGAAACAGTTACAATCTAGTCATAGGGAAACAATTGTGCAAAGGCACAGAGGTAGGAGATTGTTGTATATAGGAAATAAAAAATAATCATATTTTATTGAAATGAAATGTCATCAGACAGAAGTAATATGAAAAGTTTGGAAAAGTAGGTTGGAGTCAGATGTGGAAGCTCTAAATATAATGAACAGGATTTTGTATTTTATTTTAGAGGCAATAGAAAACATTGAAAAAATTATATAGGGAGGTGACATATATATATATATATATAATATCAATTTATGTGCATACCCTTTGATCTAACAGTATTTCTATTGGGCTTATATCTCAAAGAGATCATAAAGGAGGGAAAACAACCCACATGTGCAAAAATGTTTGTGGCAACTCTTTTTGTAGTGGCAAGAAACTGGAAAATGAATGGATGTCCATCAATTGGAGAATGACTGAATAAATTGTGTTATATGAATGTTATGGAATATTATTGTTCTGTAAGAAATGACCAGCAGGATGAATACAGAGAGGCTTGAAGAGACTTACATGAACTGATGCTGAGTGAAATGAGCAGAACCAGAAGATCACTATACACTTCAACAACAATACTGTATGAAGATGTATTCTGATGGAAGTGGATATCTTCGACAAAGAGAAGATCTCATTCAGTTCCAATTGCTCAATGATGGACAGAATCAGCTACACCCAGAGAAGGAACACTGGGAAATGAATGTAGACTACTTGCACTTTGTTTTTCTTCCCAGGTTATTTTTACCTTCTGAATCCAATTCTTCCTGTGCAACAAAAAATTTGGTTCTGCACACATATATTGTATCTAGGATATACTATAACATATTTAACTGCCTGCCATCTAGGGGAGGGAGTAGAGGGAGGGAAAGGAAAAGTTGGAACAGAAGTGAGTGCAAGGCACATTGTTGTAAAAATTACCCACGCATATGTTCTGTTAATAAAAAGCTATAATGTTAAAAAAATAAAATAAAATAGCACTTTCTTTTGGGCTAAAAAACCAAACAAATAAACAAAAAAAAAAAAAAAAAAAACAAAAAAACCAAACTGGAAACTGAGTGGATGCCCATCAGCCGGAGAATGGTTGAATAAGTTATGGTATATGAATATATGGAATATAATTGTTCTATAAGAAATGATCAGCAGGATGATTTCAGAGAGGTCTGGAGAGACTTACATGAACTGATGCTGAGTGAAATGAGCAGAAACAGGAGATCATCATACATGGCAACAAGGTTATATGATGATCAATCCTGATGGATGTGGCTCTCTTCAACAATGAGATGATTCAGGACAGTTCTAATGATCTTGTGATGAAGAGAGCCATCTGCACTCAGAAAGAGGACTGTGGAAACTGAGTGTAGATCACAACATAGTATTTTCACTCTGTTGTTGTTTGTTTGCATTTTGTTTTTGTTCTCATTTTTTTTTCCTTTTTGGAAAATTTGGATATTCGTGAAAATATGTAGAGAAGAGTTGCACGTGTTTAATATATATTGAATTACTCGCTGTCTAGGGTAAAGGGTGGGGGAAAGGAAGGGAAAATCTGAAACACAAAGCTATGCAATGGTCAATGTTGAAAAATTATCCGTGCATATATTTTGAAAATAAAAATCTTTTTTTTTAAAAAAAGAATGTAAGTTCCTTGAGGTCAGGGACTCTCATTTTAAAGTTCTTGGCACATAGGTTTGGTGTGCAGGTGCTCTTTTAGAGCCCTTCCAGCTTTTCATCCTGTGATTCTATTAAAAAGAATAGCATAAAAAGGTAACTCCGTTCCAATTACTTTACAAACATGTCAAGATAAAATATGGATGAATTTACAAATATCTACCTGCAAATAGGCATCCTCTCTCACACAAAATCTAAATTCTTATTTATCACCCTGACAAAATCTTTGGCTTTCATTTCTTAGAGATTTTCTTTGCCTTTCATTTTTTAAAAATAATAATAATAGTTTTTTATTTTTCAAAATGCATGCAAAGATAGTTTTCAACATTCATTCTTTTTTTATTATTATTACAACTTTTTATTTACAAAACATATGCATGGGTAATTTTTCAACACTGACCCTTGCAAAATCTTCTGTTCCAACTTTTCCCCTCCTTCCCCCTACCCCTTCCCTAGAAGGCAGGTAATTAAAGTATATGTTAAATTCAATATATGTATACATATTTATACAGTTATCTTGTTGCACAAGAAAAATCGGATCTAGATAGAAAAAAACCTGAGAAGGAAAGAAAAAATGCAAGCAAACAATAGCAGAAAGAGTGGAAATACTATGTTGTGGTCCACACTCATTTCCCATAGTTCTTTCTCTGGGTAGCTGATTTTCTTCATTACTGAACAATTGGCACTTGTTTGAATCATCTCATTGTTGAAGAGAGCCACATCCATCAGAGTTGATCATCTCAATATTCACTCCTGAAAAACCTTGTGTTCCAAATTTTTCTCTCCCTCCCCACTTTCTCCCTCTCCTAGACAGCAGTAATCCATTATAGATTAAACATCTCCAATTCTTCTAAAAAATATTTCTACATTTATTGTGCTGCACAAGAAAAATCAGATCAAAAGGGGGGAAATGAGAAAGAAAGAAAAATACTAGCAAGCACACACCGCCACAAAGGTGAAAATACTATACTGTGATCCACATCCCCATAGTTCTCTCTCTTAAAGCGGATGGCTCTCTCCCTCACAAGTTTATTGAAGCTGTCTTGAATCACCTCATTGTTAAAAAGTCTTTGGCTTTTTCACCTGTTCAAATCTCTTCCTCAGTATTTGGTGTTTTCCTTGGGGATTAGAAGGAGCTTTTGTGAAAGTAATAGAATCCTAGAATTAATGGATGGCAGCCACCTCAGAGGTTGTCTAGTCCAATCAGTTCTAGGCAGGATCTAATCTGCTCTTACACTATTTTAAAAATGGGCATCTGTAATCCCTAAACCTTTTTCTAAAGAGCCTTCCTTACCACTCTAGTTTATCCCAACTCCTTTAAAATTTCTCTGACAGAGTAGAGATAAAAATAACTACAGTGCCCATTTTTATAATGCTTTCCAACTTACAAAGGACTTTCCTCTCCACTGTTAGGTGGGTAGGTCTGCATTTCAGCTACTGGAGATCCGAGAGAGCCACAATCCACATTCACTGCCTTCAGCTAAGTGCAGAGTATTAACATCTAAATAACTGTTCTATCTAACCGCTTCAGTTTTCTACATTTTACAAGCTTTCAAAGACTTCTAGCAGACTTGCTCTAAATACAAGTGATTTCTTTAAGCAATTTTGCCTTCTGGATTATTCAGACATCTTTGAATAAAACCAAAGAGAGTTTAAAGTCATCTAACAGATGACTCACAAAAGTAGAGACAGGATCCGCAAGGGTAGGGAAAGTGCTGATCACTTTGAGACAATGTAGGCTTGAGAAGCTGTTCATATTCTTAAATGTTTTGTTTTGTTCTTTCATTGATGTGCAATTACATTTTTGTGTGTGTGAGAGCCCCAACATCTTTCTGAATATATCTATCAGGTTCTTCTCAGCTCTGAATCATCTAGACTAGTCACCAGAGGGAATTAATAGTTGCCATGACCCATTAGCTTTTAAATGGAAAGAAACCTTCTGTCTTTGATGCTTCCAATCTTCCATATCCTATCTTCTCTTGAAAACAGATGTGTTGTAATTGCATTTAAAATAGAAAGGGGCAACAGATTCTGTATTTCATCCTTAGGGCTCAGCTATGCAATAACAAAATTACATTAAAAAATACATTGTTGGAACCACATTAGAAATATTTAGTTCTTGTCTGACTCTGCATCTTATCAGTGCAGACAGGTGGATTTTTTTTTTTTTCTTTACTGAAAAGGAGTTATGTTTTGCATCATTTTTGAGAAACTCTGAATCTGGTTTCTGTAAGTGGTTTTACCTCCTCATCATAAGGAATCAAAACTTATGATTACCAATAGAACTGAAATTGGAAAGAGACAGTGTCCAGGCAAGAGAAACAGCACTGGATGAAATGGGTTTGAGCTCTAAACTCAATAGTCCTACTAACTAGCTATCAACAGGGAAGGAAGTGGTGAGAAGGGAACAAATGTTTGTTAGTGCATACTCTGTGCCAGACGTTTTACACATGATCTCATTTGATCTTCACAACAACCTTACAAGGTAGATACTATTATCCTCCCCATTTTGTAGCTGAAGAAGCTGTGGCAGGCAGACATTAAATAACTTGCTTAGAGGCATACAGCTAGCAAGTTTTTAGGGTTATATTTGAACTCAGATCCTCCTAACTCCAGTTTCAGCACTCCATCTATTGAATCACCTAATTGCCTTACGTCATCTTGAGCAAATCACTTTCAAGAGTAATTCTGAATCACAAAAGAAATTCAAACAATCTCTTTGACCCTCCTTCCTCTAATCTACTCTTAGTAAGCTGAAGTTTTTTTTAGGGGAAAACCATCAAAGGAAGAACTTTCGACCTGCCATATGTGAAAAAAGATAGAAGGCACTTTTTCAATATTGCCTACCCAAGGAATCTCTTGAATTCCCAATAGCCAAAGAAAGGAGAAACACATGCTTCTTTGTATAATCAGGCCTTCACACAATGAGCCAGAGGTTAATATTGCACTAGGCTTCAGAGTGGAGGCAGGAGGACTGTAAGCCACAACTTGCCTAACTTGTCTTGAGTACTTTTCTAACTATAAAAAGAGGGAGGTTTATTTGAGATTCTGTCATTCAAAATTGTCCTGGAACTGGGAGTTTGACGGAACCACTGAAGAAGAGGGCTCTGACAATACAGGTGTGGGGATTTTCTCTGCTGCACTGAAATCATTCAGCCATGGGGTTCATACACTGGAGCCCTTAGACCTCAGACTTCTCTTCATTTCATCTCCCTCCCCAATGAATCCTAAATCCCCCTCCAAAATGCCATTTCATTTTTATACTTCTTGTATGGTCAATACATCTTTCTCCCTTTAAGACCCAGGCTTGCTCTAAGCAAAGTACTATGTAAGGCCTAAAGTGTTTGCACCCTGAACTCTGGGCAAGCTGACTGTTCCTGTATCACTGCCAGGTTGAAGGCTGGAGAACTCTTTTGTTGGAACAGCTGACTTGGAGCTCTCCTTGGTACTGCAACTGGAACTATTTCAATCTTCCCTGAATTCCAGAAATCTTGTTGAGAGTGGTTTGTCTGAAATTAAATTTTGCTTTGTCCAACTCTGTCAACACATGTCCTGTTTGACCTGATGCTTGCAGCCATGATGAAGCTAGCAATCCTCTGTGGTCTGTCCTGCCTGTTCTGTCCTGGTCATCTGTGCTAACTAGCTTGATTCTACCTGTGCTGACACTGGATGACCCACACCTATCTCTTTCCTGTTCCTGTGATTCTGGCCTCAACCCCACTAACATTAGCCTAGTAGATTTAGCTTCAGATCCAGATTCTGTATCATTATAAAATATGGTAAATCTGTCTTATCCCTTCAAGAACTGTTGGGTATATGTCAGCTTCTGGAGAGACAATCCTATTATCTTGGCACATAAAATATAAGTCCTAGAATAAATTAAATAGAGCATGAAAGAAACCATATGTATAAAAGTAAAACATTTAAACATTAAATATATATATATATATATATATATATATATATATATATATATATATATATATATATATATATATATATATATATAATTTTTATATTGAATGTATTTCTGTAACTGTTTCCTCCCCCTCTCTCAGAGAATCATCTGTCCAAGGAATACTTTTAAAAAGAAGTTAAGTGGGAAAAAAAGTAAAATTTACACTCAAATGAGAAAATTCTACTGTCATATGCAATATTCTATATCCATGAACTCCTGTCTTTGGCAAGGAATAGGAGAAAGTATTTTTTCATTTCTTCTCTTTGGAGCTAAGCTTATATTTCATAATTGTAAGACTTTTAGCTTTATTTGTGATGACTCTACTTATATTATTGTGGTATATATGTATATGTATTTTGTATGTCATTTAACTTGTATGTCCTCAGTTTACTCATAATATAATATAAAATATAGGATTAGATGATCCTTAAGGTTTCTTATAGTATACTATTATGCATATAGAGGCTTAGGGAAAGATTTTTTCCCCAGGTCTAGGAACTGTTAATGATGTTTTCATATGATTTTAAAGTGTTATTAATCTGTACCATAACTGGTCTGCACCTAATATAGGGCTTTTAAAAAACCCACCAAAACATATCATATTAGTAGAAAGGCTATTTATTGTTGTAGGAATTGGGGTGGGGGAGGCCTATGATGAACTGGAAAAGCATGTTACAACAGTTCTAACTTGTGTGAAATGTAACTCCAGAAAAGGTAACCTGAAAATATCTCCAAAGGAATTTGACCCTGAAAGAATGAGTGTGAACAACAGGTCACATAAATTTCCTTAGGCAAGGCAAACCATCTGGAGCCCCAAGGTAGGCTAATAGCAGTCTCCATAAGACACAAGGAAGTGAGCAGAATCTGGGAGTTCCCAGCAGAGATGAACATCATTACTGAAAATCTTCTTCCTCAGCCTTCCCCACAGAATAAAATTGGGGATTTTTGTCAGTGGGGACATTCCTCAGTACTCCCCCAGACTCTGTAAGAGAGGATACAAAGGTGGGGATTCCCGTGGTCTCCACACTCCTGGGGGACTCCTGGGGGTTCCCTTTGGCTTTCCACCTGATCACCAGGAAGCTTACTTCCCTTGATCTCACAGGCAGAGTGCCCTCTGCAAAAGTGACAATAGAAGAACCTTCTGTTCCTCACAATTACTCTATCTCCATATTCCCTCAATATGCAATGTTTTTTCTATCCTCCTTCATCAAAACCTCCAACTTTCTCCATCCTGCTTCATCTTCAAAATCAGTTTTTTTTGGGGGAAAAAAAAACTCCTTCATAATAAATGCCTCCATGGACCCAAACATAATTTTCCTTCCAGAAAAACAGGAATAAGACACTCCATCTCTTCTCTCTGCTCTCAGCATTTTCTCCGATTGACCCCATATGTCTGGAATGCTCTTCCTTCTCATGTCATTCCTTCCTTCACATCCTAGTTAAAATCTTACCTTCTTTAGGAAACTGTTCCCAGTTCCTCTTAACTCTAATGCCTTTCCTCTGTAGAGTATTTCCTATTTATCCAACATATATTTTGTTTGTTCATTGTCAAGCCAATTAGGCTATGAGTTACTTAAATGAAGGAATTGTTTTTTGCCTCTCTTTGAATCCCCAGTGCTAAGCACAGTGTATGGCTCATAACAGGTGCTTAATAAATGATTTTTGATTGAGTGCAGTAACAATAATTTGTTTAATAACAATAGTTATTAACTGTTTAAAGTGTCCCTTCTCCAGAGGTCTCAATTTTAACAGGAGGCACAATCTTAAACAAATTTAAACTATATCAATCTTCAAATGGTCAAGAAATGGCCAAAATATTTGGGGATTCTCCCATAAATCTTGAAAATCAGGCATTACCTAAATTAGCCTATGGCACTTGTCTCAGTCAGGAGAAGCTATCACCCTTGCATGGTATACCACAAGTTCTCTCTAATTACTCAAATTCAGGTGAGCACAATCCTTAGTCCTGTGCCCTTGAGAATATCCCTTACTAAATTTTGAAGTGTTATACATAAATATTACTTAAGAAAATGTGAATGAGAGTAAAAGAACAAAGAATCCTAATGGGGATTTACTAGAAAGGATTTTTAAAGTATTATGATATTTTATATATTACAATTAATTTAATATAACTAAACATATTGATTTAATTTAATTATAAAAAATTACCAATAAAACAATAAATTGATTACTCAATTTTATTGTTGTTTTGAGAGGCAAGTGAGTTGCACGGGATCACATAGCTAGTAAGTGTATGAAGCCAGTTTAAAATTCATGTCGACTCCAGGACTGCTATTCTAGCCACTGCAGAACCTAGCTGTTACAAGTTATGAATTAATTTGTATTTAATTTAACTAAATGTAAACATTGCATTGTTGTTTACTGCAAAGCAAACAAAAACAAACAAACAAGCAAACAACAACAAAAAAAAAACCTTGATTTTTTTTTTTTTAAACCCGCAGAAACAGAAATATGCA
Source organism: Sminthopsis crassicaudata (assembly GCF_048593235.1). Lineage (NCBI taxonomy): Eukaryota > Metazoa > Chordata > Mammalia > Dasyuromorphia > Dasyuridae > Sminthopsis > Sminthopsis crassicaudata. The sequence goes on along the minus strand of NC_133617.1, from coordinate 291,204,766 downwards.
CTTTGTATCTAGAGTGATTCTTCCCTTGGAAATTTCCTTTCATTTACATAATTTGTATCTTGTATGCACAGTTATTTGCAAACTGTCTCCCCCATTAGAGAATTAAAATTTCTTTAGAGCTGGCACTATGTTTTTGCCTTTCTTTGCTTCTCTGGTGCTTAGTGTGATTCAGGACACATAGCTAAATATTAATAAATGTTTAGAAGCGGCAGTGGATAAAGCACTGAACCTGGAGTTGGGAAGATCTAAGTTCAAATCCAGCTTCAGATGCTTAGAAATTATGCAATCCTAAAAAAGTCTCTTAACTGCTGTCTATCTCAGTATCCTCATCTACAAAATGCACTTACCTTCCAGGGTTTTTTTAAGGATTAAATGTGATCATGTTTTTATATATGTATACTATTGTTATTATTGATTGATAGACAAAATCAGGCAAATAAAATGATTTACATTTGCAAGTTGATAAATAAAAGAAAACAACAATAATCAGGTAAAAGAAATTTTTTTGAAAAATCATATTTAAATGTGCTTCAACAGTCAGAACAAAACTATACATAAATTGTGTGGTTTGAATCAAAGGCGATGAGATCAGTACGAGTGGTGAGAGATGACTCATTCTGTTAGTGCTTTCAGAAGGTTTCTCTGGAAGAATAAGCAAGGTCCCTTGAGTAGTGCAAGTTTAAAAAAAACCCTCAGTCATCACAACCAATTTACGTCAAGTTCAATATTACTGTGTTTGTCTTCTCTGGGAAAATCATCACAGAATACATAATAGTACTTTCATAGGAACATTAAATAAAGCTGAGTACTTAGTATTGGGAGCCCCTAAAATAGTGGGTTTTTCTTTTTTGTTATGCTGGCTTTGTAATATTTACTTATTAAAAGCAATCAGTATTTGAAGTGCTTTAAAAAGTCAATCCCAGATTGCTTGGTAAATATTTAGTCCAGGATTTTGACACTATTTGAAAACTGGCATATAATGAAATACAAATACTATAGAAGAGTAAGTCTCCTTTTTAAACTGATCAAAAACTCACAATCCAATTCTAACTTTCCCCTTACTCCTCTAAAGCAATATCAAATTATTTCAAATGGAAAAGGTGGGGAGGCGCATAGTTGCTAAATCTATATTCTGCTCTGTACATTTTTGACACAAGACTTTAGCCTCATTGCTGTATGGTTCTTGTGGTCAAGGATAAGAGAAAAGGACAAACAAGTAATTTCCACAAATAAACGAAACCAAGAGTTAGAAGGTTTTTTTTTTTTTTTTTTTTTTTTTTTTTTTTTTTTTTTTTTTAGGTTTGGTTTTGTAAAATAGAAGCAGCAACAGCAACCAAGACGTTTTTAGATGGCATGATGCGCTTTATGTGGTGAAGATAATCCAAGGTTCTATTCCTCTGAGCAATGCCAAAAAAGTCAACATGGCATAAAGCACCGCTAGCACAAAGGGATACTCTCCCTAAATTTATGTCAGAAAAACATTCTGCCAACTATAAAATGTATCATTTCGATTTTTGGAAAATACTGTGACATGAATTTTCATAGTAATACATGTTTATCTCCAGAGAGTTTAACAAAGAAATATTAACATTCCCTATAGGTTGGTATTACTGACTGAGAGTTATTTTGGCAGGGGAAGAGTTTGTATAGAAAAAAAAAACAACTATGGAAATATGAGCTTGAGATGTATATACCTATATATGAAACTATATTTCTATCATACTGATGTACATGTTTAATGTATATGTGAGATATATACATTATTTAAACCTATGTAGTGTTTTATGAATCCTTATATTATGTACATATGTGAAAATTTTTCTATAACTTATGTAGATTTTCACTTATATTTGTGCCTACATTTTCATATCTGTGAAAAAGCAGTATAAATGGGCTAGAATCTGGGAGTAAAAATTATTACTTATTTGAGTCATATTCTTCCCATTCTAGTCTTATAACTATTGTTATTTTCTATTATCATCAGTAAAATGAAATATTCATTAAATCCAAGGAGGATACTAAAATTGAATTAAGTGATCTCTAGAGGCACCCAAATTTTTAGAGAATTCAGATAACACTTAAAGCATGTATGCCTAGAATATAAAATCAGATACAGACTATATGTAGATTTGAAAATGGTCTATTCAGGACCCTGTGTCCTACTGACTTCCAGAACCTGTATCCTATTGTAAAACCTAAGATCAAGAATTCCAGTATGTTTCAATACATAAACCTCTCCTCCTTATTATGGTCTTGCAGTCTTCTAAAGGGATTGATAACCTTTCATTTGTTCATTTGTTCCTGCTCAATGGACATTTAATTTTTCCTTTAAATGGTTTCTGGCAAATGGACACCAAAAGAGCTTATTTTCATTTCTTCTATTGTTTATTCTGTGGCATATGCTTCAATTCCAATCCATTTTAGGGAATGAAACTTAGCAGTTCCTGGCTGTGGGGGAGCCAGCAGGCAGTATTCACAATCTTAAAGGTAGATATTACTAAAGCCACAAGTTTAAAAAAAGAGAGAGAGAGAGAGAGAGAGAGAGAGAGAGAGAGAGAGAGAGAGAGAGAGAGAGAGAGAGAGAGAGAGACAGAGAGAGAGAGAGAGAGAGAGAGAGAGAAGGAGGGAGGGAGGGAGGGAGAGAGAGAGGGAGGGAGGGAGAGAGAGAGACAGAGAAATCTTAGCAATTAAAAGAAATCAGGGAAAAAATCTTGAATATTTAGGATTCAGAGAACATACACTCTAATGCCCTATGTTAAGTCATTGTTCAGCTAGGTAGAGATGTACTAAGTTTGGATTGATAACAGATAAGTGGATGCAACTAGTTAAATGTCTGAAGTAAGATTTCAATTTCCTGATTCCAAGTCTGGTACCCAACTGCTACGATTTGCAGCCCCTTTCAAATTAGGCAGCTAAGTGATACAGTGAATAGACCCCTGGACCTAGGAGTGATGTAGAACTGAGTTCAAATCCCACCTTAGATACTTAGCTATATGACCCTAGATGAATCATTGTTTTTTCAACTCTAAAATCACCCTAATGATTTTACCTCCTCTGAGAATCAAATGAAAAAATGTAAAAGTTCTTTGTAAAGCTTAAAGAGCTAATTCTTAATTTACCAGCCCAGATAAACTCTATTCTAGTGAATCTTCACTTCACTCCTGAACCTTACCCTTAACAGCTGCTATATATGCTGCTCAGACCAGAAATCTAAACTCAAAAGGATTTATCTTTTCAATCCCCAAGGATTCTCACCTCAGCACCCTGATTGCTAGTTGTTTCCACCAATCTACTACTACATCTAGGTGGATTCTCAAGATTCCCACCATTCTCCAGTCATTTAATCATCATCTTCTATGTGGACCTAATTGTATCCACAAAATTTCCCTCCTCAATTCTTTCTAGTTCTGCAAAACAATTATCATTACTTTTAAGAAGGATATTTCAAATTATTCCAAGGTTCCATTCTCCATCCTTGCAAATTTTGAGGTCCAAATACCCCTACTTGACTATTACCTTCCTATATAGGTTATTTCCTATTAAAAAATGTTTCTTCTGAACAGAGAAGAACCAGAAGAACAATTTAAACAACAATAAAAATTTAAAGACAAATAACTTTGAAGGACCTAAAGATCTAACCAATGCCATGATTAACAATGATTCCAGAGTACTCGTAGTAAACTATGCTACTGGCAATCCAAGAAAGAAGCGATGGATTCATGGGGTAGAGTCAAGATAGCAAAGGAAGAAGAAGAAGGATAGTCTACTTAAACCTCCTCTATAAAGATCTAGAAAATATTCCAGACTGAATACTCCAGACACAGTGTGTCATCTTCCAGTTAATGGAAACTGGAGAGACAAATAGAGGTTTACAATCTGTGAAGATGGGTCTGTTCAGAGTAATCAGCTCAAAATATCCTAGCACCCAAGGACTGAAAGAAAGCTGAGATAGGGAACTGGCACAGGACAATACCTGGGCAAGAAGAGATGCCATAGGATCCTTGAACTAGAACAAGGGGGAGGGCAGGCAGTGTTGTGGGAGCAGGGCAGGAACGAATGCTACCTGGCAGCTCTGCTACTTAGTAATGGATCAAGACAGATCCACACTGGAGAGGAGTAGTCCCAGAGGAGCTAGCAGAGGCTCTATCTACAGACTGGAAAGGAACAAGTTCTAAAGCGAACAGTAGCTATGTGGCTCTGATCCCAGCAGCAGAGTGGGAATTATTAATAGCCTCCAGCCCATGGTGGAAGCCTGCAGTGGAATAAGCAGGGCAGAAGTCCCAGACCAAGGAGGAGCTTGCAGTTCAGTCCTTGAAACTGTGAAGAGTGTGCAGGCTAATGATGGCTGAGTCCAGCAGCTGTGGTCTGAAACTCCCAATCCAGGACAAGCCCCAAACCTCAAAACTCAGTCAGGAACTTGCAGAGCTCAGACCAAGAGGCCTCTTGAGTGGACTTCACTTAGATCACATCACTTTGGGAATACTAAACATTTTCAGGCCCCAGTCTGACCTGTGAAAGCAGCAGAAAGAGGTAAGAGGATTGTAGAAGGAAGTAAGAGGAGGTAATCAGGCCAGATGTTTTCTCCAAAAGTATGCAGAGCTCAGCACTTATAAAAGCCCAAAGTCGCTTTGCATAATTTTACATGTGCTTTTTCAATGGGGATGGCTGAGAGTGGAGATGGGGGAAGGAGGAAGAGAATCTATATCTCAAAGTTTTAAAAACAAATGTAAAAAAAATTGTTTTACATATAATTGGGGAAGTGTGTGTGTGTGTGTGTGTGTGTGTGTGTGTGTGTGTGTGTGTACGCGCGCAGGCGTGTATAAAGCCCTAAATCAAGAAATAGACTGGAAAAATGAGCAAACAAACCAAGAGAGACACAGAGAGACAGAAAGACAAATGACAGAGAGATAGAGACAAAGAGACAGACACAGAGACTGAGAGAAACAGACACAGAAAGAGACAGATAATTTGAAAACATCTAAAAGTAAAGACTCAAAAAAAAATACAGCATAAATTCAACTAGAATTTCTGGAAGATTTAAAGAAATTAAAATTATCTTAAAAATCAAGTAAGAGTTATAGAAGAAAGATATGAAAAGAGAATTAGCAGCTTAGAATAAGAGATACAAAACATTACCCAAATTGACCAAATGGGAGCAAATGACACTACAAGATAGAAATAGTAAAACAAAGTCAAAAGACAAAAAACAAAAACAAAAACAAATTTAAAATGTGAAGTATCACATAGAAGAAACAATTGACCTGGAGAACAGATTGAGAAAGAGATAATTTAAGAATCATTGTGCTACCTGAAAGCCATTATTAAAAAAAAAAAAAAAATATATATATATATATATATATATATATATATATATATAAAACCCTCACATCATATTTCAAGAATCACAAAACTGCCCAATTTCTTAGAACCAGAGGGCAAAGTTGAAACCAAAAGGACTAAAGTAAAAAATCCATAGTGATCTCATTTTAAAAAAAACAAACAAACTACAGAATGAGACATATATTTAAGGATATGGCTGATAGAATTTGTTTTGTGTGACTATGAATTTATATTGCAAGGGGTTTTTTTTCCTTTTAAATTAGGGGTGAGGTAAGCGAAAATGAAAATAAATGCTTGTTCATTGAAAAATAAAGTAAAAGGTTGTTTGTTTTTTTTATGCTAATTTCTTGAGGATAGGGATTATCTTTCCTTTTATATTTTAGCAATAGAGTTTAGTATAGTCCAACAGAGTAAATATTTTATACATTTTTTTCACAATGCATCAATGAATGTTACTGTGGTAACTGGTAAAAATTGAGAACATATTGTTAAAGAGGTGGTTAATAAACATCCTAAAAAGAAAATTATTATCTCAAAGAGCTAATGGGGCATTATCAAGAATAAGTGAAGGCAGAATAATCCAATTTTCTTCTTTGATGGGCAAATTAGACTGTTAATAGAAGAAGCTATTTTGATTATAGTTTGCCTAGATTTTACTTTATTAAATAATATTTTATGTTTTCCAGTTATATGTAAGGACAATTTTTAGCATTCATTTTTTTTTTTAAATTTTGAATTACAAATTCTTTCTCCTTTTTTTCTCTCCCCTCCCTGTGAGCAATTCGATACAGGTCATACATATATATTAGTCATGTTGTAAAAGAAAACATAGACAAAAAAAAAAATCATGAAAAAAATAAAATAAAAATAGTATTTTTTGATCTTCATTCGGATTCCAACAGTTCTTTCTCAGGATGTGGATAGCATTTTTCATTATGAGTCCTCTGGAATTGTCTTCAATCACTGTGTTGTTGAGAATAGCTAAGTCATTCACAGTTAACAACCATATATTGTTGTTACTGGATACAATATTCTCCTGGTTCTGTTCATCTCACTTTCCATAAGTTTGTGTAAGTTCTTCCAGGTTCTTCTGCGAAATCATTTCTTATATACAATAATATTCATTACAATTATCTGCTAGAGCTTGTTCAGTCATTCCTCAATTGTGAGCATCCTTTCAATTTCCAATTCTTTGCCACCACAAAAAGAGCTGCTATAAATATTTTTATACAAATAGGTCTTTTTCCTTTAAAAAAAAATTTATCTCTGATACACAGACTTAGCTTTGGTATTGCTGGATCAAAGAGTTTGTACAGTATGATAGTTCAATATTGCTCTCTGGAATGGTTGAATCAGTTTACAACTCCACTAATAATGCATTTATGTTCTGATTTTCCCACATCTCTTTCAACATTTATCATTTTCCTTTTCTGTCATTTTAGCCAATATGATAGGTATGATTTTGTACCTTGGAATTGTTTTAATTTGCTTTTCTCTAATCTCATATAATATAATATAAATTAAGAGCATTTTTAAAAATGACTATAGATAGCTTTGATTTCTTTATTTGAAAACTGCCTATTTATATACTTTGACTATTTATCAATTGGAATCTGATAAATTTGACTAATTTCTTTATATATTTAAGAAATGAAGTCTTTCACACAGTTTCTATAAAAATTGGTTCCCAGCTTTTTTACTTCCCTTTTCATCTTGGTTGCATTGGTTTTATTTGTGCAAAATCTTTTAAATTTAATATAATCAAAATTATCCATCTTACATCTCATAATGCTTTCTAACTCTTGTTTGCTCATAAACTCTTCCATTCTTCCATAGATCTGACATGTAAATTATCCCTTGCTCTTCAAGTTTGCTTATAGTAGTACCCTTTATATCTAAATCATATATCCATTTTTGACCTTATCTTGGCGTACAATGTAAAATGCTGTGCACTCTTGCCCCCAAAATTTGGATCTTTGGGTTTATCAAACACTAGATTACTATGATAATTACTACTAAATGTACCTAATCTATTTCACTGACCTACCATTCTATTTCTTAGCCAGTACCAGATTATTTTGATGATTATCATTTTATAACAGTCTGAGATTTGGTATTTGCTCAATTTTAGCAAAGCATTGGGAAATCTCCCATGCTGTGCTTGCAGAAAAGATAGAGAAATGTGAGATAAGTATTTTTATTTAACCAGGTACATTCAGGAACTTATTGAATGAACTGACCCAAAAAGTATTCAAAGTCACCTTGGTAAGAAGTGTCTAAGTGATCTGTGATCTATGCTTGACTCAATGCTGTTTCACATTAGGCATAAAAGGAATTCTTATCAAATACACAGATGATACAAAGCTGGGAGGATAGTTGCTAGACTAGCAAAGATTTAACAAGTAGACTCTTTAAAACAAACAAACAAACAAAAAACCAACAAAAGTGCCTTACAACATGTTTTTAAGTCCAATGTGCATTATTAACATTTTCTCTATCCCTTTCTTTAATTTACATGACTGATAAAACAGGAATCAGTTGTAGAATCTGCTGATTTCTAAATTGAAAATGCTCACAATGAAAAGTTAACAGTTTTCTGGAGGCGGTATGAGCTGGCTCCAGCACACCTTTGAATAGCAACTGGATTGTATAACAGGTCTCAGATCCAAAAAGTCACGGATAGATCTAAAGATCTTCCCCCCCCCCCCCCTGAGGGTGGGGTTAAATGACTTGCCCAGGGTCACACAGCTAGGAAGTGTTAAATGTCTAAGACCAAATTTGAACTCAGGGTCCTCCTGAATTCAGGGCCTGGTGCTCTATCCACTGCACCACCTAGCTGCCCCAGATCTAAAGATCTTAACTAATTTTTTAACAACAAAATTTAATATGAATAAATGTGAAATCTTACATTTCAACACACACACACACACAAAATCAACTTCATAAATAAAAGATAGGGGAAGGAATGGCCACACAGAAAAACCTGGGAGCCCAATTTGAGTCAACATTATGGTAAGAATGGGGATAATTAAAAGAATAAGCATTTAACCTAGGATATACTATAAGATATTTAATATGTATGGGAATGCCTGCCATCTAGGGGAGGAGGTGGAGGGAAGGAGGGGAAAAATTTGGAACAGAAGGGAATACAAGAGATAATGTTGTAAAAAAAAAAAAATTACCTATGAATATGTACTGTCAAAGAAAATGTTGTAATTATAAAAATTAATAAAAAAAAGAATAAGCATTTATATAGCTCCTACTATGTTCTGTGATAAGGTTTTTTACAAATATCTCATTTGATAGGCACTGGATCTGTGATTTTATTGGCATAAGGAACTCCCAGGTCAGTAAATTCCTTCTATCATTTCAAATCTGTACCTTTTGTGGAATTTCTAATCTTAGAGAGTTGCTTAGATCAATCAGAGGTTAAGTAACTTGCCCACAGTTACACAGATGCTATGTAATAGAGGCAGGACTTGATATATATCTTTCTAGCTGCTTCTAGGCTAGCTCTCTACCACATTTCCACAGCAATGTTAAATTACAGCCAAAAAAAAATCTAATACAATATTGGGCTATGATAAAAGGGAATACAGTAAGAGAAGGGCACAAGCATTTATTAAGTACCTACTATCCACCACACAAAGCATTTTGCAAATGTTATTTAATTTAATCATTATGCTAATAAAAAAAGAAATGCAGTCTTAAAGATCTGGAATCTTTTGTTTAGTTCTAAGCATCACATTTTAACAAGGACTTTCATAAGTTGAAGAAAGTGACCGCCATGTAGAAGAATATAATTGTCATACAATATGACAGTCAGTTAAAAGAACTGGAGAGGTTACACTTGGAAAAGAGAAAACTTTTATAAGATAACTATTTTCAGTTATTTAAAGGATTCTTATGTAGAAGAAGAATGAGTCTACTTGCTTTGCCTAGCCTCAGACTATAGCACTAAGAACAATGGAGGAGAGTTGCAATGAAATAAATGTAGGCTTGTTATATGGAGGAAACACTTCCTAACAATGAGAAAGATCCCAAAGTGATGTGAGCTGATTCACTGGAAGACCCTAAGTGAAAGACTGGGTGGTCCCTTATATGGTATTTTGTAGAGTAGATTCATCTTCATGAATAAATTAGATTGAGTAGTCCTTGAATTCCCTTCAGTAACCACATGGTGAAAATGTTAGACATCTGTTTCTTACGTAAATAAAAAACAATCTTGTATACAACATTGGGAAATTTCTAGGTTTTCCTGCTATAGTCTTAAGTTTCTTCCCCATAAGTATTCTGTCCCAAACAATGTCTATCTCATTGAGTTTAAAATCAAATTGGAAAAATAAAATGTGACAAGGACAATAATTTATTTGTCTTTTAATGGTGGGAGAAAGAAAAAAACGATACTAGACAGGCCTATTTTCCATATTTTGACTCCTGAGTCCACTAAAACTATCAGATCTGGGGAAAGAAATAAATAAGGGGGGGGGGGGGGGAAGGCTTGATAGCCAAAAGACTGAAATTCTTCTACTTTCCTTAAAAAAGCCTCATGGTTGGAGTTTGTTTAGCTTGGCTAGGGCCATCTGAAAAAAACAGGTGAAGTAGATCATATTATGTGTTTCATGAGGAGCAGAGACTAGTAGCCTGAAGATGAGATGTAATAGTAAAAGCGACAGCACTTTTAAGATTTATGACGCATTTATCTCCTTACCCTTAGGGGCAGAAAGGTGGCCTCAGAATCAGAAAGAGCTGAGTTCAAGTTTCACCTTTGATATCTACTGGCTGTTTGAACTTTGAAAGGAAAGTCACTTAACCTCTGAGGGTCCCAAGAAAATCTCTAAGATACTAAGAATCAAGTTAACAACTATCTTAGTAAGAACATTCTATGTACCAGGCACTAGTTTATTACTGAGGATAAAAATAAAAGTGAAGAGAAAGTCTCTCCTTGAGTTTACATTTCAGTGAGAGAAGACAACACATGAAAGGAAGATGAAATTCTCAGATTGGGATAGGGGAGTTAAGGGCGGGGAATGAGACAACGTGGAGAAAGAAGTCCTGAGAGTGAGGGGTCAGAAATGAATGAAGGAGTATACAAAGATGGCCTGGAGGCCCTGCTTTAAATGGAGGTTCTGGGAAGAAACAACCAATCAGAAGGACTACATGTGTGGAAGGATATATTCCTGCTGAAACAGGATGGAGAAAGCAGGGTGGGAGAATAGAACTGTGAACAGTCAATTTGCTGCCTACACTGATGAAATCACAGGTTGGTAGAAACAAATAAACAAGAAACCTCATTAGCTTTGATTATTACTTTTTGAGCCAATTCTTTCCTCCTCTTCTGCCTTAATATTCTTAAAGGGGGGCAATGAAGTTGTAATGAGGTTTTATGTGAACTAACTTTATCAAGATAACATTAATTAAAGGTAGAATGCTTGCAACATCGAAGCAAAGATTAAACAATTCCTTTGCAACCATGTAACAGTTGGTAGTTAATAACAAAAAATGGGGCAGTTAAGTGGTCAAATGGATATTGTGCTGATCTGGAGTCAGGAGGAATTCTCTTCCTGGAGTTCAAATGTGGTTTCAAACACTTACTATCTGCATGATGCTCAACAAGTCACTTAATTCTGTTTGCCTCACTTTTCTCATCTGTGAAATAAGCTGGAGAAGGAAATGGCAAACCACTCCAGTATCTTTGTCAAGATGACTCAAATGAGGGCACAAAGATTCATAAACTGAAATAACTGGATCACAACATGAACAATAATTAAAATTAATACAAATAGAAATTTGTAGGAAAAAGTCTAAAAGTATCATTTAAATGAGTAGGGAAATCTAGCTGCCACTCTATTAAGTACGTATTTCCTTTGGGTTTAACATTGGGTACATAACTGAGATTTGTAGACACAAATATCTGTATTGCTTTTTGTGGTATTAATTCATTTTTGTTATCTTTAATTTTTCTCTTGTTTAATATATTTGAATACTTTTGAAAGGGATAACCAAAGAAAGAGAAGGGACCATATGTACAAAAATATTTATAGCAGCTCTTTTTGTAATGACAAAAAAATCTGATAATGGAAGGGATGCTCATCAGTTGCAAATGGATGAAAAATTATGGTATATGAATATAATGTAATATAAACCATAATAAATGATAATTGGGATAGTTTCAGGAAGAAGAAAACATCCTGAAAAGACTTGTACAAATTAATGTAGAACCAAGATAAGAATGTAAAATTATAACATTAATATTGCAAAGAAAAAAGCTTTGAAAAACTTAATAACTCTATTGCATAATGATAATTGTCTAATAACTGATCATTGTATAATGAATAAACACAATTCCAATTCCAGGAGACAGATGATAATAAACAAGATCAATGTGTAGATATATTATTATGCAGATATATTTATAAATATTTTTCTTTTTCTTTATTTCAATTTTGAAAGTAATGGAGGGAAGGAAGGGGCAAGTGAATTATGGTGTTATTAAGAGAAAAGGAGATTCTCAGGTTTTTTTCTTTCTAGATCCAATTTTTTTCTGCAGCAAGATAACTGTATAAATATGTACATATATTGGATTTAACACATACTTTAACATATTTAACAAGTATTGGACTATCTACCATCTAGGGGAGGGGGGAAGGAGGGGAAAAGTTGGAACAGAAGTTTTTGCTAGAATCAGTGTTGAAAAATTACCCATGCATATGCTTTGTAAATAAAAAGCTATAATAAAAAATAAAACAACATGAATCATTACAGAGAGAGAAAGAGAGAGACAGAGAGAGAGAGAGACAGAGAGAGAGAGAGAGAGAGAGACAGAGAGAGACAGAGAGACAGAGAGAGAGAGAGAGAGAGAGAGAGAGAGAGAGAGAGAGAGAGAGAGAGAGAGAGAGACAGAGAGAGAGAGAGAGAGAGAGAGAAGAGGGAGCTTACTCCTCCAATTCCATCTCTTTTCTGGATTGGTCATTATACCATGATCAAAATCATCATACAATGATTGTTATAGAGTGAGAAAAAATGAAAACAGCACAGAAAGAAGAGAAAAGCAAAGAAGAAAAGAAAAGAGAAGAAAGGAGGGTTATTGGGCATTTTAAAAAATGCTCATTGAAAACACGAGGAAGACCAGAAGGAAACACAAAAGCAGTTCAGTTTTGAAAGCTATGTTATAAATTTATTGTATATTTAAAGGGAACAGCAAGCGTTATGTAAGAGATTTGCTATTGCACATATAATCCTTTTTTTTTTTTCTATTCTAGTTTGCATATGAAAATGCCCATTTTATTTGGTTTTAAGTTCAGAAAAAAATAATTAAGAAGAAGAAAAAAAAAAAGAACCTTGTGAGTGCTGTGTCATGAAAGCCAAGGCAGAAGAAGATCTTAAGGAGGAGGGAGCATCCCACAGTGTCAAAGGTTGTGAAGAGGTCAAGGAGCATGAGGACAGAAAACAGTGATTTCATTTGGTGATTAGTTCATTGGTGTGTTCCAGATGAGTGGTGGGGAGAGAAGCCAGATAACAAGGCACTGAGGAATGCTTAGATGGTGAAGCAGTCAGTTTGAGCTACTCTTTTTAGAAGTTAGGGACTGAGAAGGGAAAGAGAGAAATAGGCTAATAGTAGAATCAGAAAGGTAAAGGAAATTTGCCTTTACTTTTGGTTTTAAGGGTAGGAGAGAGATGAGTGTATTTGCAAGCTGAGAGGAAAAAAGAGCCAGTAGGGTAGTAGAGACTGAACATGCATGAGAGAAAGGAGATGATTAATGGAGGAAGGTCACTTGAGGAGACAGGAGGGGATGGGATCAAAGACAGAAATGAGAAAATTAACTTTTCAAGGAGAATGCAAAAGGCCTCCCCTATCTCTGGAAGGAAGTAGAAGATGATGAGAAGGAATATTGAGAGGATTATGAGGGAAATGGGGGAAAATTGAGAGAATTAATGTTGCCTCACCCAGAGAGTTTGGGGGCTGAGTCCAAATAAAGCATGAATATAATAACAACTGATGGAATAAAGCAAAGAACCCAGAAGTTAATGACTCCAGCGCTTTACCTCTCCCGAGTCATACTCTGGCCAGTAATTCACTTCAGAGCTCCTGATGTCTATACAGCCAAAGGGAATTTTAGTCATTAGCATTTATGAGCTGTTAATTACCATTCCAGGAGAAATGCCTGGATAACACCAACAAAGGGTGTTAAATCAATTTGTTTTGTGGGGGTGAGGATGTGGGTTAATTCCAATTGGTGTTATTTCCTTAGTATAGACCCAGGAGGAGTGGAATTGTGTAGAAGAAATGACATTTCACAATTCAGAGTAGGATATTCTTCCTCCCACTTGGCCTCTTTCATGCTAAAGCAGCCCACTTGTCAAAACGGCTTGGCCATTGTGGTGACAGATGTTATCTGATACCCAGCTAGGTGGAAACTGGCATTTGACATGCTTTCAACTTCCCTGGCATACATGCCAATATGCCACAAAACATAGAAACTCCCTCTCACAATCTGGATAAACATTTCTTGCCGAGCCCTGGGTACACCAATTTGGAACAGATGGGTTGCTGTTTTTCTGATGTATTATGACAAGCAGCAGCAACTACTAATCATACCAGCAAAGATTGTTAGCGTCTACTGCTGTTCTTTTGCCACGACACTTTTAAAACTCATTGTTCTGTTCCCGAACTAAGAATTTTCTCAAAAAATAGCCAGAAAATCAAAGTAGACGGGGGCAAGTTTTATGATTCTTACAAAGAATAAAAAAGGAATTCTTCTGACTTACACTATTATTTCCCTTTCTCTGACTTAGAGAGTTGGGCTCTGTTAAGGAGCTCAGAACTGTCCCTCGATGGTGTCCCAAGCTGCCCAGCACAGCTGTTTCCTGTCCTAACAGCAGCTGGGAGCTGACCGCAGCTGAAGATTATTCAGAGCAAAAAATGAAGGTTAGAACCATATTCAGAAGGACATCTATTCCATTCTATTCAGTTCAATACAATAAGCATTTATTAAGCGAGGCACATGTGTGCAAAGTGTTGGCCCAGTGTTTCCAAGGTCTGGTGTGCCAGAACTAGCTAAACTTAATCCGCCCTCATGGGGAGGGATAGTGGTAATGCTCACCCCAGGGTGTGCCAGCACGCCCGATTTACATTCTACGCATTCTTATGGGGAATAGGCTTTAGGGAAACAAACACGAGTGTAGAGATCCTGCTCTCAGGACGCTTGGTTCTGCCGTTGATTGAGACAAATTGGATATAAATTCTTTGTACAAACTCAAATCTGTTTCAACAACCAGTATTTGTGATGTGATAATAAATTAGCGTTCCCATCATATGTTGAACTGCTGCCTGACAGTTAGACTTTGTTTCATCCATACATTTGGTTTCCATCCATACCGCTGCATTAATGACTTGCTCTGGAACCCGGGCTCACAGCTCTGGCCCCAGCTGACTGCCATCTCCTGCCAGCTGCTCTGATAACTGGTGCCTTTCCTCACAAAGATTCACATTTTCTATCTTCTGGCTCCTCACAGAGCTCGTGTTGCTGGAAACTGCTCTTCTAACTAGATAAGGCCATTCTGCCATCAAAGAACCCTGGGCCACTGAGGGCCATCAGTCACAAGCTTAGATACTTTTGATCCTGAACCACCACTGGGAAGACCCAGCAGCAACAGAACCAGGGCAATCATCTCAGTCCCTGTAGTTTTTGAAACCAAGTACCTCAGTGGCTGCTGAGTAGAGACTCATTAAGGGCAAGAGTTAGGGTGAAGAGGAAGGCATGCTTTTAGACAGATAGACACACACACACACACACACACACACAGAGTCCTGGGGATCTTATATTCTTGCATAGAATTACATCAGAGTCAGCCTTTACCCCCTCCTCCCTTGCTTCACTATTAATGGAGCAAAATAGTAGATAGGAAGATGGAGATCAAAAAACAGCATGTTTGATTTTGAATGGATGTAGATACTATGTTCTCTAAACTTTAACAGAAAATTTTACAGGAAAATGGAAACTCAGAGAGATTACTGGATGGAGAGAAGCTATTGGATACAATGAAATGAAAACTAGACTTGGAGTTAGAAGTCTTGAGTTTGAGTAATTGCTCTACTAACTCTTAGCCTCGATGACTGACCCTCAGTGAAATGGGGATAATAATTTACCAGAATCATTTAACTCACAGGTTGTGAAGAAAGCGTTCTGAAAAATGTAAAGCACTATATAAAGGTGAACTCATATTTCTCTGAAGGGGATAAGGTGGTGAGGGAAAGAAAATAAGCATTTACATAGTACCTATGTACTATGTGACAGGCACTAAAGCACTTTTTATAGATATTATCTCATCTTATTCTCACATCAACCCTAGAAGGTAAGTGCTGTTATTATTTCCATTTTACAAATGAAGAAACTGAGGTAAACAGAGATTAAATGACTTTCTTAGAGTCTTCTAGCTAGTTAAGCATTAAAACTCAGGTCTTCCTGACACTCTGTCCACAGCCTAACCTCCCTTCCCCTTTTATTTTTTCAAGGCTGCCCTAAATACTCATTTTCACTGGATTGCATCTACAGGAAAACATTGGAGAGAAGTAATAGGGGAGGAAATGTAGTGAGGGAAGAAGTAGAATTCTGCACTCTTCACTAGATTGGCCTTGAGCCCTAGAAAGTTTGCCTCTAAAATTAGGTATATCAAACCATCTGAGAAATTCAATACATGATTAGACTGCTATGGAAAGCTCTAAGAACCAGGAGACCCAAAAGGGGGTTCAAGAACCTAATAAGCTTTTAAAAAACAAAGCAAAAAAAAAAAAAA
The DNA here is from genome assembly GCF_048593235.1 of Sminthopsis crassicaudata. Taxonomy (NCBI): domain Eukaryota; kingdom Metazoa; phylum Chordata; class Mammalia; order Dasyuromorphia; family Dasyuridae; genus Sminthopsis; species Sminthopsis crassicaudata. Next base: position 291,188,629 of record NC_133617.1, on the reverse strand, counting down.
AAAAAAAAGGCTTTTTGATGCACAAAATCTATTTTCATAGCTTGGAGTCTCTAACTCCAAGAGAGGATCTGCCCTCTTTCCCTGAATTTTTTGAGATATTTCATGGAGTTATAGAAATTTAATTTTTTAAAAAGGAGGTACAAGCTTCTTTCCTTTCCTTAGTAACATTTCCATTTCCCACAAACAAGCTCTAGTTTTCCTCCTACTTTCCAGCTGACATGTAATGAATTCTCTGAGAATGAAATAGGTCTCTGTGGGTCAGTAGAGGTAAAGGAAAACCACAAAATGATTTATTGCCCTAAGCAATCTATTAACAGATAGTTGAAAGGAAGCAGCTTACTCAAGATCCAGAAGCTGTGGCTTCTTAAAGACTCATTACTAATTATTGAGAACTTTAACTAAAGACCCACAGGATTTTTCTATAATATTCTCCTAGTGTTACTAAAACGTCCCTCGGATGAAAAAAACAAAAACTATTTAAAAGAAATAATCCTGAAAGAAGGCAATAAATTAAATGTCTTTAAATGTGTGTATCTGGCATGAGCTATCAGTCATTGAGAGCCAGAGGCAGGAGCTATGAGTCTGGATTTTAGAACAGATCATTAAAGCCACAGTGATAGCATCCAAGGATATGGGTGAAACATGGTCTAAAGGTCAGACAAGAACACATCAAAGATTGGGTGCCCTTGGTTATAGTCATCTTTTTGGTAAATTTTAAAAGTAATATGGACTATTCATAAACCAAGAGATATAATATAGCAAATAGAGAATTGGCTTTGGAGGTAGAACAACCTGGATTCAAAGATTGCCTATGATACATACTGTCTGTAGGACCCTGTACAGGTCACCTACCCCTCAACACTCCAGATAACTCTCCAAGATTATAAACTGCAAAGCAGTTCTTTATCTACATTGGTAAAGGATGTTTACTCATCAGGAATTTCCAACCCCACTGATCCAGCAAAATAAATAAATAAAGATCTCTTTAAGGTTTCTGTCACTATCCTGAGATAAAAACTACTTCACAACAGAAGATTAGTTAGTGCTAGGATTTAAAAGATTCTTTCCTATGTCTCTGGTAGGGAGAAGTCTGATTCTCACTGTCATAATTATTCTCACTTTAAAGTCTGGGTTTTTAATAAGATTTTTATTGTCTTATTTTTTCCCCATTGCAGTTATGATGCACTACTAAGATTCTGCCTTGTGGGTCATACAGCAAGATTTCCCAAAGGTAATAAATAAGAAACAAAAGCTTTCTTTTCTACGCAAATATCCTTTACATAATAGGTTTTATAGATTTTTTATTTGTTTGTTTCTATAACACAGTCATCTCTGGAAATCTCCCTCCCCCACCTTACAAAATTCACCTTCTAAAAAGAAACACAATTAAACAAGAACAAGATACAGTGATAACATAAAACAAGGTATTCAACATTCAGAACAAGGTATTCAACATTCTATCTTAGTTGTCTCCTGTTATTTTGCCATGAGGAAGATTGATGCTTTATTATCTGTTCTTTGGAACCATTATTATTCATTATTATTCTTTCTATGAATCAGAGTCCAGCTTTCTTTTAATAAAGTTTTCTTATATGTTATTGTAGTCACTCTGCATATTCATCCTTAGATTCTGTTTATTTCATTCTGCATCAGTTCATATGAATATTCCCATTACTTTCTGAATGCCTCATATTTATTATTTCTTACTGCACAGTAATATTCCATTACTTTACCACTCCTTTCCTTTACCAGAAGTTTTATTGTTTGTTTTGTACCCATTCTACAATAATGGTGTCCATTTTTGTATCCAGTTCTTCTTTATAACAAATAGTGCTTCTATGACTATTTCAGTATATATTAGACCTTCATCTCTGTTTCTGACCTCCTGGGGATATACTCCTAATAATGGTATTACTATCCTTTGTTCATACAAAAGCTGTGAATACTTCAGTTAATTTTTTTGCATATTTCCAAAATTATATTTAGAAAGTTTTGACTGATTCATAGCTATATAAACAATGTTTTCATGTATCTTTTTTTCCCCATAGACTAATAAAAACCTTATTCTTCCCATTTTTGGTCATCCTTGTTGATTTGCATGGTGTGAGATGAAATTTAAGAATTGTTTTAATTTATATTTTGCTTACGATTAGTGATTTGGAGCATGTTTTAATATGCTCATTTATGGTTTGTAATTCTTTTTAAAACCTTTATTCATATCATTTTGCCATTTATCTATTAAGAAATTAGTCTTAGTCAGATTTTATGATAATTCCCTATATGTATTGAATGTAAAATTTTTGTTAATAATAATATTTTACATTGGATATCATGATACCTGATATTATTACCCAATTATTCCTTACTTAAAAATAAAAAATATAGGTATTAAAACTGCTTGATACATCTTCTGGCTTTCATTTTATTTATTTTTTAAAATTTTATTGATAAATTTTATTTTAAACCAGTCATTTGCTAATGTTCCCTCAGTAGAAATCTCTCTTGCCATAAATAGTTAAGCAAAACAAACCAGCACACCACCAATCACATTTGACAGTGTATTCAACATTCCATACCTATAACATTCCACCTTTCTACCAAAAAAAAGGAAAATGTGTTTTATCATCTGTTCTCAAATATTAATATTCATTATTATTATCAAATATATTTTAAAAGTGATACCTGCACCAAAATCCTATTCAATTACCTCTTCATGAGACGGATATGATTCTGGGTTCTCAAAATCTGTGTCTAAAGAGAATAAACTCTGCCACATTCCACTAAAATGAAGAAAATGTATAGATAAACTGTGTGTAATCAGAGGCCAATTTCGAAGATAATCACAATTTTGGTTACAGGATAATGAATTTTTGTCCATAATGACTCATGAAGACTGTTTACTAAAAGGTAGAGGGATTGTGAACTGTTTAAATACAGGGAGTATCTTGACCAGTGAAGTCACAGATCCTTGAAATATTGAAGAAAGAGATAATTACAGCAAGATTTAAAGAAATGAATAACTAAATGTTCTTAAGAACCCTACACATCCTAAACTTTTTATTTAATGCTAGTTTTCTTCACAAGTCGAAACAGAACATTTTTTTCTTTTCAATGACATTTTCCCCAAAGATTTGCCTTTCAGAGTGCATACATATGCTCTCATTACTTTGTGCTTCAGGACAACTTAACATCAACATCCTTTACATTTTTAAATCTTTCTCATTTGAGATCTAGAGCCTAGTTGGAGAACCTGCTTTTATACTTAATCAAAAATAGGAGTTAATTTTTCTTTACTAGGCTCTTTATATTTCAAATGTTCACACAAGTTTGGCATATACTTTGTGCCATTATGATTGCTTGATGATTTATCAAGCTAATAATAAAACAGAACAACTAAATGACCAGTCAGAATTGTCAGTAAGAATGCCTTCTATGGTGCAATAAGAAGATCAATGAATGAGAACCTGATTTTGAATTCTAGTTTTACTCCTTACCTTTCATATGACTTTGTGCAAGTCACTTAATCTCATTGGTTCTCAGTTTCCTTATCTGTAAAATAAGAAGTTGGACTAGATGGTGTCAAAGGTTCTTTCTAACTTTTTTCCTGTTATCCAATTGGCTTTTGTTTTTTTTTTTTTTTTATTTTTATTTTTTTAGTTTTTCTTTTTATTGAATTAGATACAAATACTAAGAAAAGACAGGATAGAAAAAGAAAAACAGAAAAGGAAAATTAAAAAAAAAAAAAAAAAAAGCAAAACAAAACATTTTCATGTGCCCAGCATAACATCAGGGAGAATTCAAATTATATAACAATAAATTTCCTTTTCGAGAAAATATATATAATAATAGAAGAAATTATACTCATGAGTATCCTGCTTTTCTTTGCTTCATTGTAGGCTATTCTTTTTTTCCTTGCTATGCACTTTTTACTTTGTTCTTTTTTCCCCCATTTTATCCTCCCCACCTCCCCCAAGCAGTCTACAGTTACATGCACATATATACATATATATATATATATATATATATATATATATATGTATTCACACATATACATATATTTATATACACACAAACATACATACCCACATATACTCACACACATGTCTAAAACAATATTAATATGTAAATTTCTCTCTTGATTGAATCTGTAAGTATGACTTTGTCTAAGATCAATGATGACTAGTTCTATTTTTTTTCTAATAAATTCTACTCCTGATCCTTGTGTAGTATGTCTCTTATTTCCTATCCCTACTAACTTTTCTACTTTAACTCAACTTGCCTTGCTATTAATCTGCCTCCATGCATGAATCCCTCCCTAGCTTCTCCCTTTTTCCTATCATTTCTTCCCTCTTTATCCTATTGCAGTTAATCTATACTCCTTATCCCACTCTTGATAAATTAAACCTACTTTGTACCTCATCTTACCCTATGCCACCCTTTTCCCCCTTTATCCCTTGCTCATTAATTTACATACTTTGTCCCACTGCCAAAAATCTAAATATCCTTCTATACCCCACCTTATTCTATCCCTATTATCCTCTTCCCTCTCTCCTGATTTCTTTTTAGATTTTGGAGGGTGCTATATCCTTCATGGTATATATTATTTCCTATTTAACCCATTCCTGATGTGAGGTTTTCAGAACTGCAAGCCCTTCTCCCCCTCTCTAATGCTTCTATATTGGTTCTTCCTCTATATCTCATTTGTTTAGCAAAATTACTATATTTACCTTTTCTTCAACAGTTTTGCTTTTTAGAATCAGATCATACTCAACTCTGCCCCAATCTTGTTTTTAAGCTACTCAGTTACTGATGTATGGCATACATTTCCATGTAAAAAACATAAATGATTTGTCCATGTTGAATTCCTTGAAATTAATCTTTGATGTTGGCCCTTATATGTTAAATTTTCTATTAACTTTGGGTTTTATTGAGACAAGTTGTAAAAATCTGCAAGTTTATTGAATATCCATTTTTCCCCCATTCTATATTATGGGTAGACTTGTTGAATATGATATTTTTGATCACAGGCCTAGTTCTTTTGATTGCTGGTATGTATTATTCCATGACCTGCAGTCTTTTTTTTTTTTTTTTGTGGCTGTTGATAAATTCTGTACAATTCTAATTGTAGCTTTAGCATATTTGAATATTTTGTTTGTTTTTGCAAAATTTTCTCTTTGATCTAGGGTTTCAAATTTTGGCAATAATATTCCCATGTGTTTTCTATAAAGGATCTCTTTGAATTTTTTTTTTTTAATTTCTACTTTCCCCTCATGTTCTATCACTGAAGCATAATTTTCTTGGATTATTTCTTGCATTAAAGTGTCAAGTTGTTTTTTTTTTTTGTTGTTGTTGTTGTTTTTTAGTCAGAGCTTTTAGGTAGTCCAATTATTCTTATATTTTCCTCTTCTTAACCTGTTCTCCAGATTTATTTTTCTTGTAAAATGCTTCAAATTATGCTCTATTTTTTCATATTTTGTTTTGTTATTTCTTGGTTTCTTATAGCTTTACTGGGTTCCTCTTGCCCAATTCTAATTTTCAAAGACTTATTTTCTTCTTTAAGACTATTTCCTTTTCTAGTTGGTTAACTTTTTTTTTTTTTGGTAATGTTGTGGGGGTTTTTTGGATGATCTTTATTTATGTATCTATCTGTCTCTCTATTTATTCACTTATTTATTTGCATTTCCTCCATCTCTCTTACTTGATTTTTATTTTTTATAGAACTTTTTATTTTTCCAAATACACACAAAGAAAGGTTTCAACATTTACTTTTGCAAAACCTTTTTCTGCATTTCTTTCCCTTTCTACCAGCCCCTCTCATAGATAGCAAGCAATCCAATATAGGTTAAACATGTGCAATTCTAAACATGTTTCCATATTCATCATGCTGCATAAGAAAAATCAGATCAAAAGGTGAAAGAAAGAAAAAACATAAGAAAAAAAAAAAACCCAAGCAAATAGATAATAATTACTACAACAACAAAAAGATCAAAATGCTCTGCTCAGAAACATATTCAATCTCCATAATTCTCTCTCTGGATGCAAATGGCTCTTTCTATCACAAGACTATTGGAATCTCCTTGAATCAACTCGTTGAAAAGAGCCAAGCCTATCAGTCTCAATCGTAAATAATCTTGTTATTGTTCTGTACAATGTTCTTGTTCTGCTCACTTTACTTATCGGTTCATATAAGTTTTTCCAGGCTTTTCTGAAATCAGCCTGCTCATCATTTCTTATTGAACAATAATATTCCATAACATTCATATACCATAATTTATTCAGCCCTTCCCTAATTGATGGGCATCCATTCAATTTCCAGTGTCTTGTCACTTCAAAAAGGGCTGCTACAAATATTTTTGCACACTTGGGTCCTTTTCCCTCCTTTAAGATATCTTTCAGATACAGAACGAGGAGAGCCACTGCTGGATCAAAGGGTATGCACAGTTTTATAGTCCTTTGGCCATTATTCCAAATTGCTCTCCAGAACGGTTGGATCAATTCATTACTCCACCTACATTGCATTCCAGTTTTCCCACTTCCTCCCAACATTTATTACCATCTTTTCCTAATATCTTAGTCGATCTGAGAGGTCTCACTTGATTTTAAAAGTCTTTTCTGAATTCTATAAATTCTATGGGCAGGTAGACATTTAATGCTATTCTATGGAATAACTGCCCCACTGCTTCTGCACTCAAGGATGAGCTGGTGCCTTCTCGCACAGCGCTGCCTCTGCATTCCCAATCAGCTGAGGTTCCCTCAGTCTCTGAGACTCATTTGGCTTCAGTCTGAGAGGTGAAAGTTTCTGTGGTTTGTGCTAAAGCTCCACCCACACCTGGCTCACCCCAGGGGTTCCCGCTTTATGTTTCTATGGAGTTAGCCCAGAGGTGCTTGCACTTCACATGGTTAATCTCCAGCCTGGGTCTTTCTTTGAGTTCTTCTCAGGTTGTCCCTGGAGGACCCCTGTTCTACACCCACATTGTTTTTCACCAGTCTATGTTTTCCCTGAGGGGCAAATTTGTTCTATTTGTGGGGGAAGTCTGGAGAGCTTGAGATTTGCTGACCTACTCCACTGCTTTCCTAAAATCCTCCCTATCTAAGCAGTTATAATAATAATAGCTGCCATTTATATAGAGCTTACTATCTTGTCAGTCATTGTACTAAGCCCTTGACAAATTTTTTCATTTGATGCTCATAACAACCCTGGGAGAAAAGTGCTCTTATTTTCCTCATTTTACAGTTGAGGTAATTGAGATATAAGGTCACAGAGCTGAATATTTGAGGTTGATTCAAACTCAAATCTTTCTGATTCCAGTCTATTCTGGCATCTAGCATTTCACTCCAAGTTCCTCTTTCCCAAAAAGAAGCCAGCAAACTTAACTATCATATGCCATCATGATTGAGTGTCACATTGAGCTATTAAACTGACTAGGAAAACACCTTGTTACTATAATTAACTCGTTTTAAACCTATAAGCAATATGATGGTCTTTAAATTGATTAAAATCATTCTTTTTTCTTAGACTTTATGGAGTTTGTTTTAAACAGATAGCTATGAAGTTCAGTCACAATCACTCTAAGCCCCCAAATAGGAAAATTCCTAATATTTAGACAGAGGTCGGATTTTCTACCTAACTTTACAATTATATCTCTCTCTGGCTAGCTACCCTGGCCTCTGTAGTTTGAGCAAAACTAAGTTTACTATAGGGGTTTGTGTAAGGAAATAGATTATGGGGAAAGACCTGATCAAAATTTTCTCTGGACTTCACTTGCCCCAAATCTTCTATTCAGAGATGTTATAGAGCTGATAAACGTTTTTATTTTCCTTCTTTGCCACAGCTTTGTGTTACCTTTGCTCCTCAGATGTATGATCCCATGGCAAGTTTTCAGCTTCCAGAAACTTGCCGCTTTAGTTGTAAAATACCTCCTTCCTTTTATACTAATTCTTTAAAGCACGGCCAAATCTTTTTTTTAAGCATGGCCAAATTTTACGCACACACATACACACATACACAAATACACACACACACTGATTCAAAGTGTACAAGCCCTGTTCATGCTCACTTTTCATTGAATGAACACTTCATTCAATCAAGTGTTCTTGCCTAACGAAGATAATTACTTTTAAGTGGGTAGGATAATCACTTACACTAGTAATTATATGAGTAATTTGTACTGAATGGCTCCAATAGCAGCCATCACAAATGGTTTTGAAACAGCTTGATTTAACAAAACCTCTACTTATACCTTCAAATAAATGAACAAAGTTTAAAAAAGGAGATAGTTATTCCATAATTCTTGCCATGAATTTTATTCAAATATTAATAAATGCAAACTGAAGGTCCAGTCAAAACAGAATCAAGAAAGACCTATTTCACTTTGATGTGGTTTGCAATTGTTCGGTATATTTTGTAACTAGTAAACTCATTAACAAATATAGTCTTTGCCATTTTCAGTGTACAGTCATTTGATAACTGCTTAGGAAGCCACGTTATCTAAAACAGTGAAGCAGACAGATTAAGCATTAATGTCAACCTGTTATAGTCAGTTCTACTCTGACCCCCTTCCAGGACTCATCTCTCTCATTAGGCTTCTAAAAGATAAAAGACCTGAAATAATGTCAAACATTTATTTATTGATTAGCACAACTTCTCTTGAAAAAAAGAAATGTCTTTAAGCAAAATATATGGACACATTGGCCATGTTTGACAATATAGGACTTATTTTTCCCCATATAGAGGATTGAGAATAGGAGATATACTTCATTCTTAGTTCTTTATAGAATTCTGATGTCTTTCCTTTCTTCCTTCTTCTTTCTTTCCTTGTTTTTTTTCTTTTCTTCTTTCTTTTCTTCTTCTTTTTGTTTTAACTGAACCTTCAGTTTACTCTTATTAATATTTGAGTAAAATTCATGGTAAGAATTGTGAAATAATTCTATATCTCCTTTTTCAAACTTTGGGTTAAATGACATACTCAGAGTCACACAGCTAGTAAGTATCTGAGGTCAAATTTTAACTCAAGTCCAGGGGTCTGTCCATTGTACCATCTAGCTGCCCCTCTGGTGTCTTTTAGTGTTGTTTCTTTTTGATGACTGTGGTCATTGCTTAAATTGTTTTCCTGTTTCTGTTTGCTTTTCTCTGATTTTGAATAAGACTTTCTAAATTTTTTCATAATCTCCCATATTCCTCATTTCTTGGAATACAATAAGTCAATTATGTCCATATAATATGATTTATTTCCTAATCAACTAGCATACACCTTGCATCTAGTTCTTTGCTATCAAAAAAGTCCTACTACAAATATTTTTAATATGCAAGGATTTCTGTATTTCAATATCCTCTTTCATCCATTTTTATCTGAGTAGCTCTTTCAAAAGTTTGTGGGTATGTCAGCCTTTCTAGAAAACACTAGAATTGGAGTTAGAATTTTTGTTGTTGTTCAGTAATGTCTGACTCTTTGCATCCTATTTGGGTTTTTCTTAGCAAAAACAATAGATTTGCCACTTCTTTCTTCAACTCATTTTACAGATGAGGAAACTGAGGCAAACAAGGTTAAGTTACTTGCCTAGGGTCACAGTTAGTGAGTGTCTGAGGTCAGATTTGAATTCAGGAAGTTGGCCAAGATTCTGTCCATTGCAATTGCCCAACTACATGGAGTCAGAATTATTTGAGTTCAAATCTCAGAACCTTCTAGTTATGTGATCATCAATAAGCCACTTACCCTGGATAATAATGATGATCACAAGAATAATTAATATATGTATATATTTGATGTATATGTGTATATTTAAAGTTTGCAAAGCATTTTCATTTCACCAATCCAATGAGGTAGATTCTATAATGGTTGTTTTTCCCATTTTATAGGAAAGAAAACTGAACATCAGAAAGGTGAAAGTAACATAGTATTTATCAACTTTCTTTTTTTTTTTTCCCTGAGGCTGGGGTTAAGTGATTTGCCCAGGGTCACACAGCTAGGAAGTGTTAAATGTCTGAGACCAGATTTGAACTCACAGTCCCCCTATTTATCAACTTTAAATTACTCTTTCAATTATTCCTTATCAACATCAATTAAGATGGTTAAGAAACAATTTTTATAAAGCACTATAAAAATGTAAGTCAATATAAAGATATCTTTAAAGTAATTCAATTCAATTCAACAAGAATTTTTGAATCATTTTAGGTGTCTAGTATATGCCTTTCTCATTGGTTGTGCTCCAGGCCTACAATCATTTCTTTCCTTCTTACCAACTTCTGGGTGCACAGAATTCCTTCAAGACTTGGCTCAAATGTCACCTCTGCAATTAGATCCTCTTGGTATCCTCCTCTTCTCTGATCCCTTCCTTCCCTCTCCACTGCTAGTACCTTCCCTCCTCAGATTACCTTCCATTTAGTCAGCCAGTCAATAAACATTTATTATTCCATCCTATGTGCCACTGTATACAGGTCATGTGTAACAGGTGTGTTTACATGTTGCCTCTCTCATTAGCCTATGGACCTCTTGCCTTTCTTTATATATCCAGAAATGTTGGGCACATAGGAAGCACTTACTAAATGCTTGTGGATGACAGCAATGATGATGATGATTTTTTTTAAAAGTCCAATCAATAAATCCCACCTTTGGAGAATTTATTTTCTAATTCATGAAAGCATTTTCATCAGCCCAAAAACAAGTCAAGGGCAAACAAAGGGCAGTAGGTAATTAATGTTAGATTGTAAAGGTCCCGCTAGGAGCTCAGTGGAGGGAGTGAGATATCCCAAAGACAGCAGTAGATTTTTTTTTTGGCATAGTGGTCTGTATTCGAACTATAGTATAGTATAGACTGACAAGAAGAGTTATAATGACCGTGGCCAGGCTTGAATAACTAAGAGAACCACCGTGTTGTTTGTCCTTCGTTCTCAAAGAAGATCATGATATCAGGTAGGTGATGCTAAAACATGCAAATAAATTGGATTTAAGTGAGCAAGAGCTGTGCAAGGTCACCTGCCTCACTTTCTCTCCAGAGCCTTCTGTCTCATGGCCAGATATAGCTTAGAACAACTATAGATGGCCCTGGGTGAAATGGGAGAATTTGATCTTTTTAAGCTAAGGTCTCAGTGAGATCACCCCCATTCAATGATTAAGGTTAGGTAGTAAGAAAAAAAAAATCACTTGAGAATAATAAATAATATAATGAATACAAAAGAAAGACGGAAAGTGATACAGAATGAAATCATTCAAATTAGTGTATTTATTGGCTATGATTATTTGAAATAAAACCAAAGGTAATAACTTTATAAGTGGACAACTTATAAACTCATGAGGGAACACAAAGCAACCAAATTATTTTGAATAAATGAATTACATAGCATTTACTATGTGCTAAAACTAGTCCTGGGCATTGAAGAAGGAAGTACCTTATTATAAATAGAACTTGTATTTTAATAAAAGTGTAATAACACATATAGAGGATAAGTGGTCATAGACAGCTATTCTGGGTATATATATTTTTAATTTGTAAAAATTTTCCCCTTCTTTCTGATTAAGACATACATAGTTTAAATACAGAAATTTTCATTATAGATTTACCCTATGTTTTGCTCAATAACTGGTTTCCTAGTCTTTTTTTGTAAATGTCATATTTATTGTATTAAAAAAAACCGAAAGGTCAATAAAGCCTTTTCCCTGCTTTCCACTATAGCAACTTTCTTGATTCTTTCTTTCCTTTCATTGCCAAACATACTGAACTTTAAAGACAAGTCTAAACCTGTTGCTGCTTTTCTTGCCTCATTACACAGTCCCCTTTAACTCCGTGCTGTCTGGTTTCCAGCTCTATCATGCCCCTGAAACTGATCTCTTTAAGTTTTCCAGGGACTTTCTGGACAAGTCCACTGGCTTTTTTCTCAAGAGTTATTTGCCAGCAAGGTACTTTCTTCTAAACAGACTCCTGTAACCCAGGGCATTTCTGGTTTTCTGACAATTCTCTTATGATTTCTCTTGTTAACGCTTCTACTTACTTCCTAACTTCAGACATTTCTGAGGGCAAGCTTTGGTTCTGAAGAATCCTTGGTATTACTCCCACCTCTTCCCACTCTCCATATTGCTTTTATAACTATGTAGATAGGTAGGTGGGTTAGTGGAGGAAAAGATGGATTTGGAGAGCTGAGTTTGAATCCTGTCTCATATACCTACTTTCTATGTGATTCTGGGCAAATTACTTAAACTCTCAGCCTCAGTTTCCTCATCTGTAAAATAAGCATAATAACAGGATTGACCGTACACAGTTTTTGTGGACATCAAATTAATAATATATGCAAACTGCTTTGCAAACTTTATAATATACTACAAATATAAAATATTATTTTAATATGATCATATCTCATTTCCACCTTTCAAAGCCTGATTGCTCTGGATCCTCTTGTTACCCAATCTCTTTAAGTCATTTTGTTTGTGAAACTAAAGAATTTTTCATTTGAAACACTTTTAAATTCAATAATTTGAACATACTATTAAAATAGCCTTGTTCTTTACTAAATAAATGAATATCCTATTGAAATATCCAACTGAATAATCCTGTGAAAGTTTACAATAATATAAAGATAATCCTGATAAAGAGCAATATTGTGTTACTAATAATATATATTTCATATCGCCATCATCCCCTTAAGAGGATTATATGTCTTATTATTACAATTTCTGCTTTATCTGAGCTTTCTGAAGAGTTATATATTTTATAAAGTATTGATGGTCAATTGGAGAATGTGCATTGATTTACAAGTTATTACTTGTAAATTATTGGGTCCTCTTCCTTCCCCTCCTTCCACTTTCAGTTCTCCAGAACTCCAGGAGGCTTCTTCAGTAAGGGGACAATTAATATTTCTGCAAAATCCCCTAGTTCTATAGAAAGGTTCAGGAACCACAGGGTTGCTGATCTGGATTATAAAGGCACTGAGCCTGTGTCACTGACTCTTGTTATCATGGCATCAAGGACAATAAAGCATGACTAGATAAATTCTCTTGGCAGCAATGAAATAAAGTCTAGCCAAGTCCACCAGGAAAGAATCTGTGATCTAAAAACCAGCGCATGACTGGGTACATTCCCCTGCCAGTCATGTACAAGTTCTATTTCAGCCAAGTAGGAAAGAATCCAGATAATTATAAGTAGTTGGTGTAACTGTAAAACATGACCTCATTCAGAAATGTGTCATAAACAGATTTAGTGGGGGTAAATAAGGCACTCTCCTTTAATGGTTTTATCAAAGCAATAAATAAAATGATAATAATAATCGGTTTTTACATTAACCAAGCTGCTTCTGATTTAGGAAAGTAGCACTTTTTCCTGTTCTTAGAATAAACATGTTTATTTATATACTATGTGGGTTTTTTTTTCTTTAAGGATTACAACTAGGTCTTGATTAGTACCAACAATGAATTCTGTGAAGTGGTAACGGTGGTTTGGAATTCATTTTATTTGAAGTTATCATTATGTAAAGTATGGTCATTGGTTCTAGGCCAATACAAATATACAGTTCAAAGTCAATAGCAACTACTTCATGAAATTCATTGTTTGCATTAATCAGGACCTGCTGATATGTTGCAAGTAGAATCTACTCAATAACTCAAAATACCACAATCTTAAATTTATATAGATTGGGTTCGGTGGGGTAGGGGGTAGTGTTTCATGAATCATTCCTCAGCTCATGTTGTCCCCTCCAGGTTTCCCTTGGGAACCTTACAAAATCCTAGGTGTGTTTTAAAAGGTTTCTTAGCTACCATGCAGGTAGGTACAGTTTTCAAGTTAATATATTTATAGATATATAATATATTAGCTTAAAATATATATGTATATGTATTTGCATATAGATGTAGACATATATATATACATATAAATATATACATGACTACATATGTATATATGTATGAAATAAAGGAAAGCTTTTTTTCTTCCCCCCCCTCTCCCCCCTCAAATAAAAAATAACGCACCAAAAAGTCACAAGAATTCATAAATAGTCAAGCAGATTCCATGTCTTCTCCAGGGATCAATACAGTCCTGCAGATTCATAGAACCATCTTGTAGTGTAATATTCCTTGGGAAAGAAAACACACTTGATGCTGGTAAAGACAATCCTTCATTCTCAGGTGAGCCTTAACTAATCCACATCAAAACCTGTTCAGGCCTCCAGACATACAGTATCTGCTACCCACCGCTTTCATATCTGAGGCTATGGAGTTCCCATCTCTCCTGAGATTATATAGTTAGTGCCTAAGTCCAGGAATGACTTGGCCTAAGTCTCTGTTTCTTCTGCATGGTTGGTCATTTCCTAAATTAGCTTTCTATGAATAATCCCTCTCTCAATTTGATTCAAAGATTTATAAAACATCTGGAATGTGCTGGGCACTGTGCTAAGTATTAGGGTTAAAAATAAAATTAGATAACGCCTGCTCTCAAGGGGCTTACATTATAGGAAGGAAATTTTTTTTTTTTTTTTTTTTTTTTTTTTTTTTTTTTTTTTTTTTTTATTATGTATATATATATATATTTTATAATATTATCCCTTGTATTCATTTTTCCAATTTACCCCCCCTCCCTCTATTCCCTCCCCCCGACGACAGGCAATACCATACATTTTACATGTGTTACAATATAGTCTAGGTACAATACATGTGTGCGAATATCACTTTCTTGTTGCACAATAAACATTAGAATCCGAAGGTACATGCAACCTGGGCAGACAGATATTAGTGCTAACAATTTTCATTCCCCTCCCAGTGTTTCTTCTCTGGGTGTAGCTACCTCTGTCCATCATTGATCAACTGGAAGTGAGTTGGATCTTCTTTATGTTGAAGATTTCCACTTCCATCAGAATACATCCTCATACAGTATTGTTGTTGAAGTGTACAGTGATCTTCTGGTTCTGCTCATTTCACTCAGCATCAGTTGATTTAAGTCTCTCCAGGCCTCTCTATATTCCTCCTGTTGGTCATTTCTTACCGAGCAATAATATTCCATAACCTTCATATACCACAATTTACCCAACCATTCTCCAACTGATGGACATCCATTCATCCTCCAGTTTCTAGCTACAACAAAAAGAGCTGCCACAAACATTTTGGCACATATATGTCTCTTTCCGCTCTTTAGTATTTCTTTGGGATATAATCCCAGTAGTAGCGCTGCTGGGTCAAAGGGTATGCACAGTTTGATAACTTTTTGGGCATAATTCCAGATTGCTCTCCAGAATGGCTGGATTCTTTCACAACTCCACCAGCAATGTATTAGTGTCCCAGTTTTCCCACATCCCCTCCAACATTTGTCATTATTTGTTCCTGTCATCTTAGCCAATCTGACAGGTGTGTAGTGGTATCTCAGAGTGGTCTTAATTTGCATTTCTCTGATCAGTAGTGATTTGGAACACTCTTTCATGTGAGTGGATATAGTTTCAATTTCTTCCTCTGAGAATTGTCTGTTCATATCCTTTGACCATTTATCAATTGGAGAATGGTTCGGTTTCTTATAAATTTGGGTCAGTTCTCTATATATTTTGGAAATGAGACCTTTGTCAGAACCTTTGTTTTTAAAAATATTTTCCCAATTTGTTACTTCCCTTCTAATCTTGTTTGCATTAGTATTATTTGTACAGAAACTTTTTAGTTTGATGTAATCAAAATCTTCTATTTTGTGATCAATAATGATCTCTAGTTCTCCTCTGGTCATAAATTCGGAAGGAAATTTTTTAAATGGACATGGATAAGTATATATTTATAATATAATATGAAGCAATTTCAGTAGGAGGAGGTTATTAAAAAACTGTAGGAAGTGGCAATTGAGCTAAATCATGAAAGGAGTTTAGGATTCAAAGAGGTGGAGATGAGAATAGAAAATAGAAATGGAAATTAGGAGGGAGGACAAGTTTTGGGGAGGAAGACAATTATATCTATTTTGAATATTCTGAGTTAAGAGATATTTATGGGATAATCAGATATCCAGTAGTTGTTGATATAGATCTGGAGCTCAGGGGAGAGATGAAGGTTAGATTTGTAGATTTGAGAGTCATCTGAATATAAATAATCATTGAATACATCAGAGCTGAAGACAGAATCAGGATATACCCACATATGGTGAGAGGAATAACAAAGGAGACAGAAGAGAGTCAGGCAGAAAGATTAAAAATCTAGGGAAGAGAGAGTGTCCAAGAAGAGAGAATTATCAACAGTGTCAAAACCTTGAGAGGTCCAGAAGTATGAGAACTCAGTAAGGGTAACTGGATGTTTCAGTTAAGAAATTATTGAGACTTCACTACCAGAAAAGAGATAGGAAACATAAATCTATTTTAGCAGAAACTGCAAAATAGCACCAAACCAAATAATGATCTAGAAATCTAATAAGAAATTACGGTGACTTTATCCATTTCAGAATTACACAAAAATCAACCAGAAGCCTCCAGGAAATAAAAAGAGGCTCACCAGAAAATCCAGTGCTATTGCTGGCCACTCAGCCAGAAGCTTCTTAACATGACTAGAGAGTGACCAGACTGGCTCTGTACAAGAAGCAACAAGATGGGAGATGAGGGATGATAGTAGAGCAGGGCAAGAGTCCTCCTCCAAGAAATAAGAAAGAGCCTTGAAAGTCAGAAACCCATATCATAAATCATAAAAGCCCTTGTGAGAGACAGTAACTGGTATGGGCACAGAAACACTCATACCAGAACACCTCCAGGCTCAGGATTCCTACCACTATGTTCTGAAATGCTAAAGAAGGCCCTAAAACTCCAGTGCTTTCAACTTTAGAAACCTTAAGGGGAAGGAAAAGGATCCTGCAGGATCTGGTGGTTAGTGCAAGGGTACAGGTGATCTAGGGTAAGACCATGGCCCTGAAAAACTTAATAGGAGATTGAGTCTGGCTGACACACAAGCAGTAACTAAAGAACTAAGGCTGGAGAAATGAGTAAACTGACAAGATAACAATCTTATAATGAATGCTAGTAATTCCAGAGGCACCCCAAATTCAGTCCATAAAGAGTGAGTAACCCCTTATGAAGTGCAATCAAATACTCAAAGGGGGAAAAATGGATTTTTCACAAGGACTACAAGACTACCTAGAAAAAAAATTAAGCAAGAGGGGGGAAAAAAAGAAAGAAAAGCCTTGGAGGAACTATTTGGAAGGACACAGCATAACTTAGAAGAGAAAGGGGGAACTGATGCCCCCCAAACACACTGCCAAAAACTAAGCCATACCAGCCAGAAATCAATGACTCCTTGAGACAGCAAGAAATGTTAGAACAAAATCAAAGGATAGAAGAAAATTGGAAATTTGGCAATCAGGATGAGGGAAGATAATTTCAAAATTATTATGTCTCCCTGAAAAATAGGATAATAATAATAATAGCTAGATTTATATAATGTTTTAAGCTTTTCCAAGTGTTTTACATGTTACCTCATTTAATTCTCAAAATAACACTAAGAAGCATGTACTATTATTATGCTCATTATATATAAAGTGAAGAACTTGAGGCACAGAGAAGTGACTTGCTCAGATCCACACAGATAATGAGTGGCTAAGTCAGGATTTAAACTCAATTCTTCCTGATTTAAAGTCCACCATTCTACTCATTGCACTTAGATGTTGTTGTTGTTAAATTTTGTTTGTTTGTTTGTTTTTTGCTGAGGCAATTGGGGTTAAATGACTTACCCAGGGTTATACATCTAGGAAGTGTTAAGTGTCTGAGGCTACATTTGAACTCAGGTTCTCGGGACTTCAGGGCTGGTGCTCTGTCCACTGCCCCCATGTAGCTGCCCCCTAGATGTTTTTTTTTTTTTAAATTCATAAATAGAAATTGCCCACAACTAATAGAATGATAGGTCAAAGTTAAAATAGAAAGAATGCATTGATCATTTTCTGAAAAATATCAGAAATGGCAGCCAAAATCTAGAGCTTTTATTCATTTATATGACACTTTAATGTTCACAAAGCACTTTTACAGTTTTTTGTTTTTGTTTTTGTTTTTTTAGGTTATACACCTACATTCATTTTTATTTTGTAGATTGTAAAGATTTTCTTTTTGGCACTTTATTTATTTATTTAATATTTCCCCAGCTACATTTTTTTTTACATTTTAAAAAAATTTATTGAGTTCTAGGTTGACTCCCTTATCCCCACTCCCAAGTAAAAAAGTTATGCAAATCATTTCCATAAAAGTATGTTGTGGACCTTGAGAGCTTATTCTAGCAGGAGCGCACTGCTATTCATATACCTCTGACCGGAAAAACTGTACTCCTCTACTGGGGAAGGTTGTTCTCTTTGACCAAGGGTGCAGCTTCAGGAGGATCACACACAGAACAAAGAGGAAGAAAATAGACACCCACCTAGCCAGCCAGAGTAGCCAAATCAACCCTGGTGATCAATGGAGAGCCAGGTGTCACAGCCATATTGCCTTCACATCCCATAAAAGTATGTTGTAAAAGAAAACAGATCTCCCACCCTAATGAAAACAAAAAATTCAAGAAAAATAAAGTTAAAGAGAGAAACAGAGAGACACAGAGAAAGAGACAGAGACAGAGATAGAGAATGCTTCAATCTGTATTCAGATACAATCAGTTTTTAGGTTTGGATAGAATTTTTCATCAAAAGTCCTTCAGAGTAGCTTTGGATCATTGTACTGCTGAGAATAGCAAAGTCATTTATAGCTGGTCAACCCAGAACATTATTATTATTTTGTACAAAATACATTTTACTTTGTCGAGTTCATGAAGGACTTTCCAGGTATGTTTTTGTTTTGTTTTTTTTTTTTTTCTAAGAGCATCCTGCTCATCATTTCCCATGGAACAATACTATTCCATCACAACACATACCACACTTTATTTAGCTATTTCCCAATTGATGGGCATTTCCTCAATTTCACTTTTTTATCTTGAGAAGAGAGCTGCACGTGGCTAGAAACTGGAAAATGAACAGATGTCCATCAATTGGAGAATGGTTGGGTAAATTGTGGTATATGAAGGTTATGGAATATTATTGCTCTGTAAGAAATGACCAGCAGGAGGAATACAGAGAGGCTTGGAGAGACTTACATCAACTGATGCTGAGTGAAATGAGCAGAATCAGGAGATCATTTATACACTTCAACAATGATACTGTATGAGGATGTATTCTGATGGAAGTGGATATCTTCAACCTAGAGAAGATCTAATTCAGTTCCAATTGATCAATGATGGACAGAATCAGCTACACCCAGAGAAAGAACACTGGGAAATGAGTGCAAACTGTTTGCTTTTTTGTTTTTCTTCCCAGGAAAGGTAAAAATAACTTTCCGAATCCAATTCTTCCTGTGCAACAAGAAATTCGGTTCTTCACACATATATTGCATCTAGGATATACTATAACACATGTATGGGACTGCCTGTCATCTAGGGGAAGGGGTGGAGAGAAGGAGGGGAAAATTCAGAAGTGAATACAAGCGATAATCCTGTAAAAAATTACCCATGCATATGTACTGTCAAAAAAAGTTATAATTATAAAATTAATTTAAAAATTAAATTTAAAAAAAGAGAGAGAGAAGAGAGCTGCTCTGATAATTTCAGAAAGGACTGGAGAAAGTATGAACTGATTTAGAATGAAGTGAGCCAGAATAGTTTATACAACTGATGCTAAGTGAAGTAGAACCAAGAGAACATTGTATACAGCAACAGAAAGATTACATGATAATCAACTTTGACAGACATGGCTCTTTTCAACAATGAAGTGACTCAGGACAATTCCAATAGACTTGTGATGGAGAGAGCCATCTGTATCCAGAAAGAGACTAAGACTGAATGTGGATCACAACAAAATATTTTCACTTTTTTGTTGTTGTTTGCTTTTTGTTTTCTTTCTCATTGGTCTTTTTTTTATCTGATTTTCTTGTACAGCATGATAAATGAGAAAATAAATATAGTAGAATTGCACATGCTTAACATAGATTGGATTACTTGATATCTAGGATAAGGGGTAGGGAAAAGAGGGAGAAAATTTTGGAATACAAGGTTTTGCAAGGATGAATGCTGAAAACTATCTTTGCATATATTTTGAAAATAAAAAGCTATTTTTAAAAAAAGAAGAAAAAAAGGAGAACTGCTCTAATTATTTTTTGTACTAGAGCTTTCATATCAAGGGAAAAAAATAACTATAAAGTGGCTTCCTTGAGTACCAAGGAACCACAGTTAGGATAACACTGATTTAACAGCTTTCTTATAAGCAAGAATAGATTTTAGAATATAGTTTATAAAAAGGCAAGAAATATAGACTGGCAATCAAGAAAAATTTACTATAATGCTAAGTATAATCCTATTGGGAAAATAACATTCTTTAATGGAATGGGGGACTTTCAAGTATTTCTGATGAAAAAATAATAGTAAGTAGGTCTCACAGTGGGTAGAATACTGGACAGAGTCAAGAAGACCTGAGTTAAAATCCTCCCTTAAACATTCTACAAAAGGCAAGTTACTTAACCTTTCAGTCTCAGTTTCCTCAACTGTAAAATGAAGGTAATAGCACTTTCCTCATAGGGTTGTTGGAAGTATCAAAAGAAATAACATGTGAGAAAGTACTTTGCAAACATTAAACTATATAAATGCTAATAGGGATAATAAGGAGGAGGAAAAGTAAGATGTTAAAACATTGTTTTTTTTAAAGTAGAATTTTATTTTTTCCCAATTATATGTAAATGTTTTTGAATTCCAAATTTTCCTCCATCACTTAAAGCCTCCCCTCCTCCCCAAGACAGCAAGAAATCTGATATAGGTTATACATGTGCACTCATGTTAAACATGTTTTCCCATTAGTCATGTTGTGAAAGGGGGAAAAAAAAAGAACAAAAAGGAAAACCACAAAGAAAAAAAAAACCAAAAAGGTGAAAATAGCATATTTTTGTCTACATTCAGACTCCATAGTTCTTTCTCTAGATATGGATAGCATTTTCCATCATGAGTTTTCTGGAACTGTTGTGGATCGTTAAATTGCTGAGAAGAGTCAATTTATCATAGCTGATCATCCACAATGTTGCTGTTAAAAAGCAAATATTGTAACATAGGATAAGTTCCCTTCAGAACTTTGTCTTCCAAGGGTATTGAAGGAATTGATTATGGTAAGAAGCATTCTGTTCTGAGGGTTTCAAAATGAGGAAAAGGGAAGTTAAAAGGAATATACAGGTGTAAATGGGAGGAAAATGAGGATAGAACCTATAATTAGTACATGAAGAGTATGAAAATATGAAGGGAGAAGCAGCAGGAACAGGCATCAGGTGAACCTCACTCAGAAGGGTTGGATACACATATATACACTCTCATACAATCAGTTTTGTGTAGAAATAGATCAAACTCTTCAGGGAAAGTGATGAGTACATATAGAGAAAGGTGATTAAGAGGGAGGATAATCTTGGTGAGGGAATATTTGCAAGCAAAAAACAAACTTCCTGATCCTGAAGTAAGGATTAAAAGAAAAAATATTTTAATTAGAAATTAAGAGATTATCCATCAATCCAATTGTGATGAACATAATGGAATATAATTATAAGGAATGGTGAAGATGATTTCAGTGAATTCTGGAAAATATGAGCTGATTTAGAATGAAGTGAGCAGAACCAGAACAGTATATAGAAGGACAATGATATTGTTAAAAAAAATTTTTTTGATGGACTTAAGAACTCTGATCAAAACAATGACATCTAGGTGGTACAATGGTTAGAGCACCAGTCCTGAAATTAGGAGGACCTGAGTTCAAATCTGACCTCAGACTCTCCTAGCTGTGTGACCCTGGCAAGTCACTTAACCCCAATTGCCTCAGCAAAAAAAAAAAAAAAAAATGACCAACCATATACTCATATGACCTCTCATGAAATATTATCCATCTGATAAGGTCAGGAAAGGCATGAATTTTTAGACATAGCTACTGTATTGATTTATTTTTATGATGATACTTATTTGTTACATATAATTTTGAGTATTTTTCTGTTTTTAACTGGAGGTGGGGCATGATGAAGTAGGTTGAGAGGGAAAGGGAGTTGCAGTTGTGTTGATGCTCAAAATGAAAAAACAAAACAAAAAAACAGGAAGTTCGTTGAAACTAAAAAAAGTTTACAAAGAAGTACAAAAGAAAGTTCAGAAGAAGGCACAGATAATCAGGACAGTTTTGTAAGTTAAATTGAATCTATTCTCAACATATATCTACATGTATTTATAATTGGTATGAAATAGAGATTCACCATTTGCCATATAATCTTTTTTGTTCTTCTTTGTTTATAGAAATGTATTGGAAGGCTTTGTGCATGTATTTTCTAAGTTCAGAATTTTAAAAATATAAAATGAAACATATCAAAATAAATCATGGGCAACTTTTAAAAGAACAGTTTAACTTGAATGGTAGAGTTAGAAATCATATTAAAAGAAATGGAAAGAAAGTAGAAAAATATCTCAGTTGTAGAGAAATGAGTGACATGAGAAGTTATAAGTATTTAAAATATATATACACAGTTGTGTGCTGGAGTCAGCTCATACTAGTTTGCATTTATACCTCATTGCTGTTCAGTAGGTTTCAATCACATCTGATTGTTTGTGACCAAGCAAAGATACAGAGTGGTTTGTCATTTCCTTCTCCAGTTCGTTTTACAGATGGGGAAACTGAGGTAAAAAGAGTAAGCAATTTGTCCAGGGTGACACAGCTAGTAAGTGTCTGAAGCCAGCTTTGAACTCAAAAAGAAGAGTTTTTCTGATCCCAAGCCAAAGCACTCTTCCCACTACACCAATTTGTTGCCCAATTTATACCTCAGAAATGGGCTAGTTCTACAAATGAGAACTTGATTTATTGTTTTATTGATTGTCTAGACTGAAGAAAGTTATGGAGAAAATGTTAATGCAGATTAAACTTAAAAGTGTATTATCTGTACATCTGCTGAGGTGGGGAGAAGAGAACCAGAATAACTCTGCATAAACACATACAGAAACTATACTATAGAAAGACTATTTTTCTTTAGAAATTAAACTATGAAATGGAAAAAAAAAATACCACCTGAAAGGCTGGCAAGGTCAAATGAAAATATTTTAAACATAGAGAAGATCCAGAGAGAAGATCCAGAGAGAGTATAGGCAGGAAGGAAAGAGTGAAATGATAAAGATGATGAGAAAAAGAGAGGGAGAGGAGACAGAGGGCAAGAGAAGGTGGTGGTGGGGGAGATAATCAAAAGTACAAGTTCTTAGAGATGGAATAGTAAAGTGACAAGTAGAGAGACTGACCTGAATAAGCAGACCACCTCCTCTTCTCATATGAAAACAAAAGAAGATATAATGGGAGAAGACTATGAAGGAATTTACAGCATAGAATTGGGAGAAGAGGAAGCTCAAGACAGATGGTCTAAAGTTCTTCAGTCAGCATGGTTGTGTGACTTTTTCCTGCAACATTCATTAACATGCAAGTAGGAGTCTGGAAGGCAGATTGAAACATTTGTTAAACTCGGCCAATGTGAGAAGTGGTTTTGTTTGACTATGCATATTTGTTACAAAGGTTTGTCTCTCTCTCTCTCTGTCTCTCTCTGTCTCTCTCTGTCTCTGTCTCTCTCTCTCTCTCTCTCTCTCTCTCTCTCTCTCTCTGTCTCTCTGTCTGTCTGTCTCTCTCTGTCTGTCTCTCAATCTCTCTCTCTCTGTCTCTCTCTCTGTCTCTCTGTCTCTCTCTGTCTCTCTCTCAATCTCTCTCTCTCTGTCTCTCTGTCTCTCTCTGTCTCTCTCTCTGTCTCTCTGACTCTCTCTGTCTCTGTCTCTCTCTCTCTGTCTCTCTCTTTCTGTTTCTCTGTCTCTTTCTCTCTCTCTCTGTCTCTTTCTCTCTCTCTGTCTCTCTGTCTCTGTCTCTCTCTCTCTCTCTCTTTTTTTTCTCTCTCTCTGTCTCTGTCTCTCTCTCTTTCTCTCTCTCTGTCTCTGTCTCTCTCTCTTTTCTCTCTCTCTCTCTCTCTCTGTCTCTGTCTCTCTCTCTCTCTCTCTTTCTCTCTCTCTCTCTCTTTCTCTCTCTCTCTCTCTGTCTCTCTCTCTTTTTTTTCTCTCTCTGTCTCTGTCTCTGTCTCTTTCTTTCTCTCTCTCTCTCTCTCTCTCTCTCTCTCTCTCTCTCTCTCTCTCTCTCTCTCTCTCTCTCTCTCTTTGTTTGTCTCTCAATCTCTCTCTCTCTGTCTCTCTTTCTCTCTCTCTCTCTTTCTTATCAAGGTTAAGTGCTTTGACCAAGGTCATGACCACAGCTGATAAGTGTCTGAAATCGAATTTGAACTCAGGTTCTTGGCACTCCATCCACTGAACAGACCTACCTGCCCCTTCTTCCTCTTTTCCAATGGGAGAGGGATGTAGGAGAAAGTTTTGTTTGTTGAAAAATAAATTTTCTTAAAAAGAGGATTGTGGAAAGCAGATGGTTGGAACATCAGGGCTGGGGATTTGGAAAGATTTGAACAATGAGAGAAAAATGTATACTTAATTGTCTTAACTCTAAGGTCAAGATTTCACTCTCTGGCTCTCTCAGTTCCTGTTTCTAGCTAAACTCTGGCTTTCCCATCTCTAGCAGATCTGTCCCTGTTATAGGACCAAGTCCAAGGTTAGATCTATAATAGCCAGCCCTGATCCAATCAATCATTTCCAAGTACCTTGTCTACACCTCTTCAGAAGTAGAACAAGGACTAACCCTCTCATCAAACTGACTAGACTGCTCCTATGTACCCTACCTGGAAGATTCATCAATCATCCCCCTGTTGATGTCCACACCTAGTACAGGAAGATCTCTTCAGAGACACCTGGCTCCACCCTCTCTATGACCACAATTTTTCATAGATGACTTTTTAGCACACAGTGTTACTATAGTTACACTGATCAAGCCTCAGTTATTCACTGGTTTTTAATTCCCCCAAGTGGGAGATTTCCTAGAGAATTTTCTCATTGTGAGACAATCTTACTAAATCCTTTTGTGAAAACTTATCCTTAAAGAAGTTTGGAAAAATGAGACTCCATTCTTTAGCAAATTTACATCAGTTTCTTCAAAAACTGGCCAATAATTCAAGATGAATCTGAGAAGTTACTTATTTAAATCCATGATTGTATTCACCCTTTAGATAAAACAGTAGGCTGGGCAAAGAACTTGGGCAAACAAGCTTCTTTATTTATATAAGGTTGTCCGGAGACTAGGAAGTTAGTAACCCTTTATGATTCCTGTATTTCATGAAAGATAATCAAAACATTGATTTGTAAAAGTGGAAAGAGTACACTCTCTGGAGATATAGAAACTAAGTTCAAAAGCTCCCTCTGGTCTGATCATATTGGGCAAGTCACTTAGGATGTAGGAATGAGAGTGAAAAAGATCACTTCTAATATCTCTTCCAGTTTTAAAGCTATGATGTTATAACAACAACAACAAAATTATTATTTTTGAGGGAAAATTGTATAATTTCGTTTTCTAACTAATTTTACAAATGAGGAAACTGATGCAACAGGTTTACTTTACTTGCCCAGAATCACACAGCTGATCATAACAATAACTGGCATTTATTAAGTACTTATAATGTGTTAGCTATTGTACTAAGTTCTTTACAAATATTATCTCATTAAATCCTCACTGGGTGCTGAGACTTTTATTATCCTCATTTAACAGTTGATAAAATTGAAGCAAACATATTTTAGTTAGAGATAGTTGTTGAAATCATGAGTCAATAGCAGTGTATTAGACTTGGGATCAAAAGACAGGGGTTCTAGGAGATCATTATACACAGCAACAATATTATGTGATGATAAATTCTGATGGACATGGCTCTCTTCAGCAATGAGATGATTGAAGCCAGTTCCAATGATCTTGTGATGAAGAGAGCCATCTGCATCCAGAGAGAGGACTGTGGGAACTGTGTGGATCACAACATAATATTTTCACTCTTTCTGTTGTTGTTTGCTTGCATTTTATTTTCTTTCTCATTTTTTTCCTGTTGGATTTGATTTTTTTGTGCAAGATAATTGTATAAATATGCATGCCTATATTGGATTTAACATATATTTCTACTATGTTTAACATATATTGGACTATTTGCCATCTAGGGGAGAGGGTGAGGGAAGGGGGGGGAAAATTGGAACACAAGGTTTTGCAAGGGTTAATATCGAAGAATTATCCATGCATATGTTTTGAAAAATAAAAAAAGCTTTAATAAAAAATAAAGATAGGATTCTGATTCAATTATTTTGGAGAACAACTTGTAACTATACCCAAAGGGCTATCAAACTGTGCATATCCTTTGGTTCAGCAATATCATTGCTAAGTCTAGATCCCAAAGGAATTTTTAAAAAGGTGGGGAGGCCTATTTACACCAAACTATTTATAGGAGATCTCTTTGTGCTGGCAAAGAATTGGACATTGAAGGGATGCCCACCAATTGGGGAATAGCAGAACAAACAAACTGATGTATGATTGTTCTGGAGATATATGATTGCCATGAAATATAAATTGTACTATAAGAAATGACAAACAGGATGATCTCAGAAAAGACTGGAAAGGCTTACATGAGAATTGGGAGAACAGTTTACACAATAACAGCAATATTATATGATGAAGAATTGTGAATGACTTAACTATTTCCAGGAATATAATGATCCAAAGGATTCCTGATGAAGCGTGATATCTACCTCCAGAGAAAGAACTGATATTGTCTGAATAGAGTCTGAAACATGTTATTTTTCTCTCTCTTCCTGCTTTTCATGATTTTCTTCCCTCCTTCCTTCCTTCCTACCTTCCTTCCTTTTTCCTTCATTTCTTTCTTTCTTCCTTATTCTTTTAAATATTCAAATCTTCTTGTATAAAATGACTAATATGGAAATATTTTATATGATTGTACATATATAATTTATATCAAATTGTTTACCATTTTGGTGATGGGTGGGAAAGAAGGGAGATAAATGAAATTTGGAACATAGAACTTTTTTAAAAATGTCAAAAAAAATTCATATGTAATTAAGGGAAAAATAAATTATTATTATTTTTAAAAATCTGGGTTCAGATCTCATTTCCAACACTGAGTAACTATGTGATTCTCAACAAGTTATTTAAATCATCAAAGAAAGACTGAGATTTCTAATCTGTAAACTGTAGCTATTAATATTTCTGCTACTTATCTTATGGACCTGTGGAGAGAAAAATGCTTGGCAAACCTTAAAGCACTCACTATAAAATCTGAGTTATTACTAAGTTATAATTTGTAAATTCTCCAAATCTCATAAAGTTACCATTGCTTAATGCTGAGTCTGGTAAGTTTAAAGAAAATGATGTGCAAACTAATCCAAACTATTTTGGATGGACTTTCTCATTAATTTTATTGTCTCTACAAGCATTTATTATGTATGCACTTACTGTGTGCCAGTTTCTGTGCTAAGCATCGAAATGCAAAGGAATGCAAAAATAAAGTCTCTGCCATCAGGAAGCTCAAGGTCTAATAGAAAGACAATATGCAAATTGTAAGTACAAGACATGTACAGGTCTCCAGGAGGATTACAGCAGTGGGAGAATGGGGAAGGTGTTCATAAGGTAAAATCTGAACTGTCAAAGTTTTTTTTCTATATTTTCTCTTTTAATTTTTAATTCATAGACTAAAACAAGCATTTCCATAACATAGTACAATTAAAAAAGTTTCATATAAAACTTCAGGTATATGTACCATGGACAAACTTGCTATTCCTTCTAAATATACAACAAAGTTATCATATAAATTTCTTTTTTCTTCTCTCTCCCCTGCCCTACCCTAGAGATGGTTACCATTAGACACAAATAAAGATAAATATATAAAATCTTAAAAGACTTAAAATTTGGTCTGAGTCTTAAAACCAGGAGGCAGAGGTGAGGAGGGAGAGCACAGCAAGAATGTGGAACAGCAGGGTCCAGAAATAAAGTATTTTGTTCAAGGAGCAGTTAGTATAGCTAAATAACACTACATGGGGAAGTAAGGAGCAGGGTGGTATAAAATGTAAGAAGAATGGAAAGGTAGGAATAAGAAGGGGGAGTATGTAAAGGGTTTTAAATACCATCAAAGGATTTTATGTTTAATCACTGGAGCCCCTGGAGTTTATTTAGGGGCTGGGAGTAAGTGGCCAGAACTTAACTAAAGAAAAACACTTTGGCAGCTAAATGGAGGGTGAATTAGAGTAGGAAGAAATTTGAATCAGATAGAGCAACCAGCAGACTGCAATTAGTCTAAACTTAAGGTCACAAGAGCCTAAATTAGGTGAAGAAAAAGGAAAATGAAAAGATGGAGGCATCTCAAGGGAAGAGGTAAAATTTTAAGATTTGGCAACAGATTGGCTATGTGGAATGAATGCAAGAAAGGAATCAGTAAAACACTATGGGGATAGCACTAAGGGTGTAAATCTAAGTATTTGGAAGAACTGTCATTCCCTTTATAGTAAGAAGGGAGTTTAGAAGAGGGGAGGGATTGGAGGAAAGATAATGAGTTCTATTCTGGATATATTGAATTTGAGGTGCATACAGTATGACTAGCTTGAGATGTTCAAAAGACAATTAGTGTTGAGAGAGACTAGAGGTCAGAAGAGACCCAAGGCTGAATATCTGCATATATGATCATTGAACATATGGGAACTAAGGAGATATCTAAGGGAAATAGTTTAGAGGGAGAAGAGAAAAAGGCATAAATTGAAGCTTTATGGGACATCCCATAACTAGTGGGCATGAACTAGATGATAATCCAGTAAAAGAGACTGAGAAAGGGTTAGGAGGAGAACCAGGAGAGAATAATGTTGCAAGAACCTAGGGAGAAGAAAGTCTCTGGAAGAAGGTGATTGTCAGTATCAGCTGCATCAGAGACATCAAGAAAGATGAGGGATGAATTTTGGCAACAATGTCTTTGAAGAGAATACTTTCATTTAAATAGATCAGGAGCCAGAAGGCTTAGAATCAAGTCTAGGAGAGGAAGTAGAGGCACTGGGTATAAATGACTTTCTGGAAGAGTTTAGCAGAGAAGAGGAGCAAAGGTATAGTGGAATAAGTAGGAATGGTAGCATCAAGTGAGAACTATTTAAGATTAGAAGAGACATATTCATACTTCTAGGTAGCAGAGAAGCAGCCAACCAATTGGGGAAAATGTTTAACATATATTGGATTACTTGCCATGTAGGGGAGAAGATGGGAGGAAGGAGGGGAAAATTTGGAACACAAAGTTTTGTAAGGGTCAATGTTGAAGAATTACCAATGAATATCTTTTGAAAATAAAAAACTTTAAAAAAAAAAAAAAGGGCATTGCTTTTCTGATAAAGTTGTAGAAAGCCTTGTAACTTTGAAATAAAAGAGTATGGAAATACTACCTTCTCAGGAGAGCCAAGA
The DNA here is from genome assembly GCF_048593235.1 of Sminthopsis crassicaudata. Taxonomy (NCBI): domain Eukaryota; kingdom Metazoa; phylum Chordata; class Mammalia; order Dasyuromorphia; family Dasyuridae; genus Sminthopsis; species Sminthopsis crassicaudata. The sequence goes on along the minus strand of NC_133617.1, from coordinate 291,159,301 downwards.
ATTCTGACACTGGGGACAGAGAAGATGCACAAGCGTGTGGCCGGTGAACCCTAGCTGGATGACAACCATTGAAGCCTGAAAGTGCTCTTCTATAAACTATATTCAGTGACAGAGACTATGTACCCAGTGTAGATCAGATAAAATCAAGCCTAATAACAGCTGTTACAAGAAAATCGTTCACCAGAAGTCTTCACCATCCCTGAAGTATTATAAGGTTGCATTGTACGTTCTCATATTTCTTTAATATACCATTAAAATGTGAGCCTCTTGCAAGGAGGGAATATTTCAGTCATTGTCTTTGTATCCCTAGAACTTACATAACAACTAGCATACAGCAGGTACTTAATATGCATAAACCCTTCCACATGTGTACCTTAGCCATATATGCTTTCTATATATGTGCCACTTTATTTGGACTCTAAATATATTATACTAGCAACATGTATATTTTGGGGAGAATTCAACCTAGATTTATGAAAATAACATCTTATTTTTGTTTTTCTTACTATGATATTTCATTAGATACCTTACTTATATTTTGAACTAATTATTCTCTCTGATTAATAAAAGTAAACACATTGGTAAGGGTTTGTAAGCTATATTTTTGAGTGGATGTGAACAAACAGAATACCATTAATCTGGCATAGCTTTTTCTATTATTTGAAGGCAAAAGGGTCATCTCAGGTGTTATTCTGTCATCTGGGAAGGCTATATTATCCTCTGTCTAAGGGTGGTAGAGGGACTTGTGAGGTCTCCTTTATCTTTTCAGGGTATATATAACATCAAATATATTTTCATAACAATACTAAGATGCTACTTGCTTTTTAAAAATTCTCAATAGAGTTTTCCAGAGACTATATCATCTCTGAATTAAAGATTTAACTATAAACATGAATATTTCATCTGCAGAATTGTACTCTTGCCTTACAAATGCACTAATCTACAAACATGGCTGGACTTGCTTGAATTTGTTTATATTCATCTGATATCAGCACCAACTAGTCATAGAAGATCATCTATGTGAATGCCTGGCAACAAATGCAAGTGGTGCTAATATATTCAAAGTGTTGAATAGCTTTTTTGAATTTCATAGTTTATCCTGGAACAACTGGGTAGATATTTGCATTGACAGTGTGAAAGCAATTTGCAATTTACACTTGTAAAAATGTAAACCAATGCCACCTTTCTAACTTTTTTTTTTTTTTGGAAAATATAGCTATTTTATAAAAAGATATTACCAATATTAACATGTAATTTTTAAAATGAAGAAAATGTTTTTAAATTTGTTTAAAAATTTAATTTCTAACATAGTAAATATCAATAGGTATACTTCATAAAAGAAAAATTTCTTGGGGGTACTGAATAATTTTTAAGAGTATAAAAAAGTTCTGAGAGACCAAAAATTTTTGAGGATCACTAAACTAGAAGGTTTTTGTCTCTCCTTTGAGGGACTATCACACACTGTTACATTTTTTAATGAAACAATGGATATTTCTTTCCAAAAATCTATTTTCCCTTTTATTTAGTAACTATAATTATTGTTTAGATATCCAATAAGGGAAACTGTTCTTTGGATGATAGAAATAAAAATGAGAGAACTTTAGAGGTAGAAGAGACCTTGAGGGTCATCTTGCCTAGTTCATCCTGAACAAAATTCTCTCTATATCATAATCAAGAAGTCCTCATCCACCCTATGGTTAGTGACTTCCAGTGAGGGAAGGCCCTAGTGGAAGAGCCCTAGTGGCCCTAGGAGGTAGTCCTCCTGAGTGTTCTTTCTACTTTGGTACAACTCTTGTTTTGGAAAACTCTATCTCTTTACATTTTCCATGCATTGCTTCTAATTCTGCCTTCAAAGGCAGGAACACATCTAATTTCTCTTCTATGTAGCATCTTTTCAAGTACTTGAAAACAGTTATAATGTTTTCCATGAGTTTTCTCTTTTCCAGACTGAATGTTCCAATGAATCTTCTTATGAGGATGATTCAAGGTTATCATCCCAGCCATTCTCCCTTTTTTATGTTCTTCAGCTTCTATCTTCCTGAAGTGTGGTTTCCACGACTGAACACTATTTGTCTCAAGTGGTAATGACCAAAGCAGACCTTGGCAGGGCTATCACCTTCCAAATCCTGAACATTATTTCTCCCAATATAGCCTGGGGTCTAATCCATTAAAAGACCCAGATTTTTTTTTTTTCAAATGAATGATGTATGTGATAATGATAGTGATGATAATTAACATTTATATAGGGCTCAGGGATAACTTGATGGCGCAGTGGCTAGAGTTCCAGGCCTGGAATTAGGAAGACCTAGTTCAAATTCAGTCTCAAACATTTACCAGCAATATGACCCTGGACATTTAACTCTGTTTGCCTCAGTTTCCTCATCTGTAAAATGAATTAGAAAAGTAAATGGCAAATCACCCCAGTATCTTTGCCAGGAAAAACTCAAATAGAATCACAAAGAGTCTACATAATTGAAAACAGATTAAACAACAAATATCAGATATACTATGTGCCAAGTACTATGCTATACTTTTTAAGTATTATCTTGCTTGAGCCTCACAGCAATCCAGAGATATAGGTGCTATTATTATCATCCCCATGTTACAGATGAGGAAACTGAGGAAAGCAGAAGTTAAATGATTTGCCTAGATTCACACAGTTAAGATCTTGAGAACAATTTTCAACTCAGGTCTTTCTGATTCCAGGTCTAGTGCTCTGTTCACTGTTCACTATCATATTTTCCTCATTTTGTACTTGTGAAGCAGATTTTTGAACCCAAGTATAAAACTTTATATTTGTTTATACTAAATGGCATCTTTTTTACAGCTAGCCCAGAATTCTAGTCTGTCAAGATATTTTTAGAACCTGATCCTATGAGTCAGCATTTCAGGCAGCCCTCCAGCTTTGCTCATCTACAAATTCGATAAGCATGTTATCACTCTCTCTTTCCAAATCACTGATAAAAATGTTAAATACAGTTAATGTTAAAAACCAGTCTTAGCTTCTTGGGCTATTGTATTAGAAACTTTCCTCCTTCCAAATTCACATTAAATTAGGAATAATTTCTTTTTAGTGCAGTCATTTAGGCATTTGACCAGTTTTGAATTTAGCTAGTGTGTCCTAGCTAGTTTAGTCCTAGCTATCGTCATCATCTTGTTCATAGTAATAGCATGAGATATTTTGTCAAATGTGTTGCTAACTTTACATCTATTACATTTTCCTCTGATTTCCAGCCTTATGCCTCTGTCACAAAAAGAAATAAGATAAGTCTGGCAGGTGTTGAAGAAGTCAGTCACATTAGTCCTTCTAGGGGCACCTGGAGAGTTTAAGGTGTCTCTCTTACCTAATGTTATTGGTTCAAACTCTCATGGTCCATATTCTCTTCACTGTTAGATGCCAGTGAGTAGCACCTCACTTTCATTTAACCACTTAACATAAACAAGCTTTTACATAGAGACATTTACCTCAAAGATACAACTAGAACAAAAGTACAAACATTTCCTCCTAATATTCTGAGAACGACACTCTTTCCTCTCCCACCTTGGTCTCTAAGATAAATGGCATCATTCTTGGCACAGTTTCTATACAACAAAATTCCTCTCAAAGTCACTTCCAGATATTTAAAGATTGTTGACTGAGTCCTTATCTCGGGCACCATTGAGATGACCAAAGGTCACTCTTATTTCTTGAGGTATTAGTGCTACTAAGTAGACTGCAAAACTTTGATAATGAGACATCAGAGGTCAAGATGGTCATTCTTCTGACCTTTCCAAACTTATAAAATTGGTAGGGAGCCAAAATGGCAGAGTGGCAAAAAATAATACAGAGAGAATCTCCCTCCTGCTCCTAAATGACTTCAGATGCATCTAGAAAACAAATCAGATTGAATTCTGATGATAAAATCCAAGAAAAAGTCAGAGTAAGGATTTTTCCCAGTCCCAGCAGTGTAGGGAGGCAAACAGTCTGCAGACTCTGGGTACTAGACTTGGTACAGAGAGGTCCTGGACTGTGAACTAGGGCAAGAAAAGGTGCCAGACCCATATTAGGGCACTACTTTGTACTATTTTTTGGCAACTTTGTTGCCCACAACCTGATTCTGAATCTTAAATCAAAGGTTGATTGATGTACTTGCACCCATCCCCTCTTACCTTTTGATGGTTTCAAGTCCTAGCTGGGATTACTGAGGCAGAGTAATAGTTCAGAATAAAAAAACAGGTGAACCCAGGACCCAAGCAGGGTCTCAGCTCCAGCTTCGAGAGCATTCTGAAACCTCCAGAGGAATAGTAGGGTAGGAATCCCAGATAAAAAGGAAGCCTGAGTTCTGTTCCTCTGACCCAGCAGAGCTTTCCAGGTGGCTGATCATGGCTCAGTCTAGCAATAGTCCACTGTTGCTTAGACCCTGACCTGGATCATCGTCCTGTAGATCTCAAACTAGGGAAGCAGCAATCACATTCTGCATTAAATAAGAATACTTGGGGACGATTGAAAGCTTGCAGATCTTGAGATCCTAGAACAGCAAACACAACATTTAATACCCCAAGAAAGCAGCAACAGAATCAATTCAGGACTTCCCCTGAAAAGTGCACAGAATCTAGCCCTGAGGTCAAAATATATTATGTCGACTGGGGTGCTTAAGACAGCACATCCAGAAGAAGAGAATGATTTGAAAACATCTATAAACAAAGTCCCAAAATAAAATATAGTCTGAATACAAATTCAACTAGAATTCCTGGGAAAGATGGTTCAAGTGTTAGGGGGGAAAAAAATAAAGATGAATGCTTTTGTCAATGAAATAAAAGTGCTGGAGGGAGAGATTGAAAAAGAAATAAGAACAGAAAAAATTTGAAAAGAAAATGAGCATTTGGCACTAGAGGTATAAAATCTTGCCCAAAAAATAAACTTTTTTGATAATTAGAATGGATCAAATAAAAGCTAATGACTCCAAGAGACAACAAGAAATAATAAAACAAAGTCAAAAGACTGGGGGGGAAAAAAGCAAAATACCTCATAAAAAAAAAAAAAAAAGACCTAAAAACAGATTAAAGTGGAAAAAATTAAGTATCATTAATATGTATAAATGCCATGAGCAAAAGAAGAGCCTAGACATCATATTCCAAAATTCCAAACTTAAAAGAAAACTGCCTAAATCTCTTTGAACCAGTAGGTAAAATAGAAATAGAAATACTAAAAACCTCCTGAGATGAAAAATCATAGCCAAATCTAGCACCTAGAGGTAAACAAAACAAAAACACACTAAAAGCACTAAAAGAAAAGAATTCAAATCTCAAGAGCCATAGTCAAGTTCACACATGATTTAGCAATCACTATTATAAAAAAGCAAAAAGCTTGTAATATCATATTCTAGAAGATAAAGGATATAGGCCTACAACTAAGAATTATTTACCCAGCTGATAAAAAGGCCAGAGCTATCTAGAAATATTAAAGTTCAAATACTGGAAGTAGGATAAACATTAAAAGGTAAATACAATTGAACAATGATAAAGTATTAAACAAGAATAAACTGATTACATTCTAGGGAGATGATTCATATATCCAACATGAACTCTATCATTATCAGTGGTCATAGAGGGAATCCAATTAAGCAAGGCCTGGAAATGATCCTGTTATGCCTTGGAGGAGAAGGAAAAAAATATGTTAGGGGAAATTCTCTCACAAAATCAGGGTGCATAAGAAGGTAGTAAACATTTACTAAGCACCTGCATAAACACTTATATGCCAGGCAGTGTGATAAATGACAAGGATACAAAGAAAGGCAAAAATCAGTCCCTATCCTCAGGGAGTACATAATCTAATGTAGATCTATAAGAAAAGGAGGAGATGAAGGTAAGAAGTGGCTGACACTTGAGCTTCATTCACATCTGAACTGGTCAAAGAAGGGAAGAATATACTTAGAATTGGGTAGGGAAATAAATTTCAATCAATAAAGGAAACAACAATAAAAGAAAAGAGGGAGTTAGAGAGAAGGGTGATTCAGGGAGGAATTAGTCCTAAGCAAGACAAACCCTAAGGATGTACAGAAATATTTATAGCTCATTTTGAGGTACTAAAGTATTGAAATCTTAGGGGGTATCATAAATTAGGGAATGGTGGAATAAATTATAATATTTAAGTATAATGGAATGTCATTATACTGTAAGATATAATAAAGGGTGGTTTCAGAGAAATCTGAGAAATCATATGAACTAATGCAACCTGAAGTAAACAGAAGCAGGAGAGCAATTTGTACAAAGACAACAATGTGGTAAAGACAAACTACTTGGAAAAATATGGAACACTGATCAATGTTATGTTATGATTCCTGAAAGCTAATGATGAAATATGCTGCTCACTTCTTGGTAGAGTGGTAAAGTACCCAGAGTACAGAATGAGGCATATACATTTTTTAGAATATATTGACCATGGGCATGGTTTTGTTTTTCTGAATATATTTGTACAAACATTTTGTTTTTTTCTTAGTTCCCAATAAGAAAGAGGAGATGAAGGGAGAGGGGTAAGGTAAAAAGAGTAAGGTAAGTTTTTGCTCATTAAATAAAATAAAATGTAATTTAAGAAAAGAGAAAGAAGCTCATCAGGTTGGAATCTCCAATTACTTCATCTCAAATAGAACAAAACAAAAGCACAGTCAAAGAGTACACACCTATTTCATGGGGTCATATGTCATCCCTCCAGAGGAAAAAGGTCTTGGATCTACAATAAAAAGAGCAATTAAAGAGAATGAGTGACCAAAGCTGACTAAGACTTTTTAAAAAGCACTCTATTGGAACCAATCAAAGAAACCTCGGGGGATCACACAGTTAGATAAATGGGACCAGTTACAGATGTCTATGTATCCTCCAAAGTTTTTCCAAGTCTTTTTATTATACTTCCATTACATTTCATTACAACTTTCCTGGAAGATGACTCTCCAGCCTCTCCAAATGGAGTGATGTTGTCAGAGGTATTAGAAACACACGTGCCATTCTCTATTACACACACACACACATATACATACATATATATATATATATACACACACATATATGTATATATTTTAAAAAAAAATTTAAACAGTTAAAAACTTACCTATATATCCACATGAGTTTATAAAATAATAATAAAGTCTCCATTTGAATTTTCTGTGATGTCTATTTGTGTGTTCTTAGAATTTCATTTTTGAAAACTTCCCAACCCTCCTGGGATGATTTCCACTGTAGAGTTTTAGGAAATGACATCATACTACTCTTTTTCAGAAATCTTTCAGATTTCCCAAAATCTAGGGTGCATATCAGGTATTCCTACTTTCTTTTACTTTATCACAAATTCTAAGATGGAGCCACTGTACTCCCCAACCAATCATGTTGATGAGAATCAAACACAGAAAAGAAGCCCCCTCTTTAGTTCTTTAGCTTTTTGACAGAAAATTATCATTAAGATAAGACAAGAAATTAAATGTTTTCTGCTTTGGGCAGGAAACATGCCTAGATAACTGAAGTCTCCCATCACTAATATATCAAGCCTGCATAACAGAGTTTGGGAAGCAGGTGGTATATGGGAATTCACTTTTGTCTTCTGCCTCTGTTTATTTTCACCCAAATGCTTCCTCCTACCAGTTTCTGTATTTCTTCACCTGAGTATATTTTCTTAAATACAACGCTATTCCACACACTTTACTTTTTTTTAGTATCCTGTTTGTTCCTCTTCCTCTGAACTTTTGCTTCACCTTGTATTTTCATTAGAGTGCTGGGTCCCCAAAAGGAAGCTATTACTCTCAGGTTCTAAGAATACTTTGTGGACTCAGGGTCCTGCTCATGAATATCCTTTAGTATAATTCCCATTAGCATTCAGAGAGAAGACTCAATTAACTTTTAGCAAAGGCATTTACTTGAGTAGTATGCTAAAAACAAACTCACAACCCTGGAACTGAGGGGACTTTTCAGTAGCCCAATACTCAATTACCAAAACTAATTCTCTCTTGAGTTCATATTCCTTCATCTTCTTTTGTTGCCTTCTCCCAAGCTCTTGAAGCTACCTTCTTCCTCAGATCACTGGCTCTCTATATCAAAGTTTTAGCGAAGTATGTGGCTCTACTCCGTAAACTGGGCTAGAATTCTCTTAAATTGACTTTCCAGCTGCTGGATAAGATCTCTCCTTCTAGCTAAGTAGCTCAGATATTAGATTACATGGGTTGATTAGGGGGATGGAAGAAGAGAGAAATTCCTTCTTTCTCCCCTGCAAGGGTTTCGTTCCATAATTGCCTCAAACTTTAATTGGCTTTTTTTCTTGAACTACTGTATTTCTTTCATATATATGGATTTATACGTATACGTGTGTATGCCGTACCTCTAGATATATGTATATATATATATGCATGTGTGTATGTAAGTGTGTGTGTATATTATATATGTCTCTATATATTATATAGACACTAGTATCTTTGCCAAGAAATTGAGAAATTGGTTCACAAAAAATCAGATAGGGGTGAAAACACTGAACAACAAAATATATTATATATATATATATATAAATATATGTATGTGTATATGTGTGTGAATATACACATGTGTGTAAATGCATGTACACACACACACCATTTCCTATGTGGTGTCAGTTATCTTGTTCCATTGGCCACAGCCCCATAATCCTCCCAAGCTGATTAAGTAACTTACTCTTACCTGGTTGTAAAGTATAAGGAAACTTTGTAATATTTCCTTTATATTTTAAATAAGATATACTCTTCCAGAGCCACATTCTAGATATTGATTTTATCCTACAAAATCTCAATGATGCCTAAGAGGTCAAATTTGCCTCCTTACATTTTTCTACCCTGAAGGGGATGGAGTAGAATATGTTATGTATCCTCAAGGGATTAATTTAATGAGAGTTGTCAAAAAGATAGTGAATTATTAAGTTGATTGGAAGCATTTAAAACCAAGTGAATAGACTGCTTTAGGCAAATATGCCAGTTACTTCCAAAGAGACTTGGAGAAAAAAGTCAGTGTAGACCCAATAAAATTGCAGTGAGCACTATGGAGATTATTCTGCTTTTACTGGGAGACATCCCCCTTCCCATCCTTCAGCATCCAGGAGCCAGTACTAGTTGCCTAGATGAAGGAAACACCATTGAAACCTTCTGGAACAAGATGGTTTATGAACTTGAATCATCTGATAACCTGACTACAAAGACGTTGGGAGCTAGAGTAAGATAATTTTTCCATTTCCCTTATTGACTTTGAGCATAGGAATATTCTTTTCTGAAGGGGAATTAAATGGTGTATTTTAACCTGGCAATTCCCTGTCAAAGACTAGAACAGGGTAAATAGTAGGTTTCACATCTGTGCCAGAGCAATAAAGCAGCTGGGAATTTTAATGTTATATCTTTTAAATTCCACTCATTTAAATGTCCTCTGATCTATAATATGGGTTGTATATTCCCTTGGATCATGTTAAATTGAGAAGGAGAAAAGAATCTTAGTGAGAAGCAGGGGCATGAGCCATTTTTATACAGTCATCAAATAATAGCCTGATTATGATCTTGGCATTTCAAATCCTTAAATGAGCCAAATGATAGATACCTTGGCTAGCAGCAGGCACTGGAAGACTGGGAATGTTTTCTGGAGCATGTGTAAAGATCCAGGCAGCCAGCCCATCTCTGGGCATGTGTGAAAAGAGCTTGGGCTGAAAATCAGAGCTCAGAATATCACATAGCGGATTATGCCGGGATTGCATTGAGTAGCCAATCCAGAGCCCACCCCCTGGGAGGCACATGTGCACTATTGTCTCTGCATCTGCTTTTCTGCCTCCACTAGAAGGCAAATTCTTATTCAGTATGACCCCAGAGTCACACTAATACTATGCATGAGGTTTTCTTGGCCAGGATGCTAGACTGGTTTGCCATTTCTTTCTATAGAGGAAAACAGGGTTAAATGAATGACTTGCCTAGAATCACACAGCTAGTGAGTGTATAAAATGAATTTTGAACTCAGGTCTTCCTGACTCCAGACCCAAAACTATCCATTGAGTCATCTAGCTGCCTCAGAAGACAAGTATATCTGTTCAAAGAAAACAACCTGTTATAGTTCTAAATTTTAAAACTTTCTAAAATTAGATTTGCAAGACTAGCTCTTAGCAGCTATATTGGGATAGAAACGTGTCATTCATTTATTTTAAGGGAGGGTCCAGAAATGCACATTTATTTCCCAAATATCTATCTTCTGAAGCCTTTGTCTTCAGTGGAAAACAGCGATGACATTTATCAAAGTCTTCAATTTCTAATCTAAAACTTTAAAGTCTGGATTTCCTCTAGTGATATTACTTGTCCTCAATCATCTGTTAATACGAAAATTAGCTATGCAGTTTGAAAATTTGGGAGGAATTCTCTTTCACTTCCTGGGTACATATCCTGGGAGCAAAGCAGACCTCTATGTCATCGTTACCAGCTCAACAAATGACTACCTCAGGACCCCTTATCAGAATCACCAATCATCACTGCTCACCTTTTCTTCTTTTGAACATTACTGGATCATTGATTTATTTTGTATATTGAAGATAGATAGATAGATGGATAGATATAGATATAAAGATATAAATATAGTCTAAGGAGTATATATTCCATCTCTCTGAAATTCTCCAAGCAGTATGAATGACTTTGGTATATAATAGAATTTCTGAGTCATAGAATTTAGGTTTGGAAGAGATTAGTACCATCTAGTCCAACAGAAGCCTAAAAGGACCTCCACTACAACAAACCCCAAAATAGGTAATCTATCCTCTACTAGAAAAATTCAGACAAGAAATCCTTCTTCTAAATTACCAACTGTTCACAAACTTGAAGACAGATATCCTTTCTTGACCCAACTCTTTTCTAGATTAAACATCTTTGAACTAATCCTCAAATGATATTGATTCCAAGACTCTTTTGGGTGCTCTCTAAATTACTAGTAATCTTCTTAATCAAGGGTCCTGGAACTGAACACAATATTCTTTCCCTCTTTTCTCCCAGCCTCAGTCAAACTGAGATCTATTGAAGACCTCAGTTTAAAAAGTCCAAGTCTCCCATTTCATCAAGGGCCTTCTCAGTTGTTCTGATGATCTCTATCTGGCCACCCGACCCAAAGGGCTCTGGAGGGGAAAGCAAGGCAGGTGGCCTTGCATAAACCTTCAATCCAATTCAATCCAATTGATTTGCATGTCATGGCATCTCCTCCTTAATGTCATGGTCTTTGAGAATGAAGTACAAACAACAACAAATAGCAACAACTCAACAATAGCAACAACTCTGCCCAATTTATTATTATTATTATTTATTTAGTATTTAAAGACTAACTTTAAATGTAAGGTATAAGCCTCACTTTGTTCTTATTGAAGAGAAGAGATGAAGACTGTATAGGGGACTGGAGACTAGGATGCTGAAGTGTTTTATCCTAAAAAACTGAGGCTTGAGTATCTTTCACTCTGGGAAATGGAACAAGATGTCAAAGTATTTTAACTGCCGTCCCTTCCACCACCACTACTCTTTTTTCTCTTTTCTTCTAATTTAATAGAGAAAATATTCATCCAAAGTTTCCCTTTTCTTTAAGTTTGTTTATGATCCTTGGGTAATTTAGTACTTTAAAGACTTACTTTAGATATAAAATTATTTTTGGTCATAACTGCTCTTTATGGGACAGTAGGTAACTCAGTAGATACAGTTCTGGGCCTGATATGTAGAAAACCTGAGTTCAAATCTGATTACTACCCTGGGCAAGTCATGTAACCTCTTTTTGCCTCACTTTACTTGTTTCGAAAATGGGAATAATAATAATAGTACCTCTCTCTAAAGGTTTTTGAATCGTGTGAGAAAATAATTATAAAGTTCTTAGCACAGTGGATACCACTAAGAATTACATAAATGTTAGCTGTTATTATTCCACAACACAAAAAAAGCTAGGAACCCCTATCTTAGGCAAAAAAGGGGGGGAGCCAATGACGATTATTGCCTGATGAAGAAGGATATGCACTGTTGTTCAGACTGGTTTTCTCTCCAGTTTGTTCATCCTCAGGGGATGGATAATCCTTGTCACTAGCCCAGTCAGATAGGAGGAGAGGCTGGGTCAGGATGCCTACATTCCAAAGATGGGCTCTAACCAAAAGGATTAAGAAAGATTTCCGTTTTTATTTTTTCCTCACCTTATATAGCCAACCCTGCTAGACAGCACAACTGGTTATTCTAATATTAATCTTAGTTTACATTCCCAGAGGCCATATAGATAAATAGGAAGGGGAAGGCCACGGTGGGATTAAAATGTTGTTTACTTAATGCAAATGTATATACTTCAGAGATATTGTGGGTGGATTTCCATATCACCACAATAAAGTTAATATCACAATAAAAGGAATCACGTGATTTTTTGTTTCTCAATGAATATAAAAGTTCTGTTTACATTATACTGTAGTCTGTTAAGAGTGCAACATTTTTTAAAAAATACTTTATTGCTAAAAAAAAGAAAAGAAAAAAAGCTAGTCATCATCTGACTCACTTCAGTGAGTATAATCCTTTTGCTGAGGAAGGGGTCTTGCCTTCATGCTAATGGTCGTTAACTGATCAGGGTGGTGGTTGCTAAAGGCTGAGGTAGCTGTGGCAATTTCTTAAACTAACACAAGGATGAAGTTTGCCACATCCGTTCACTTTTGCTTTCATGAAAGATTTCTCTATAGCATTCAATGCTGTATGATAGCATTCCACCCACAGCAGAACATCTTTCAAAATTGAAATCAATTCTCTTTACCTCTGCTGCTGCTTTTTCAACTAAGTTTATGTAATATTCTTTAATATTGTTGTATCTCGAGGAATTGGGAATCCCAAGGAAAGGGAGAAAATCAGAAGAATGGCTGATTGCTCCACCAATCGATTAACACACATCAATCGATTAAGTTCACTGTCTTAAAGGGGCATACTTCATGGTGTTACAATAGTAACATCAAATATCACTAATTACAAATCACCATAACAGATACAACAATAATGACAAAGTTTGAAATATTATAAAAATTACCAAAATGTGACACAAAAATATGAAGTGCTGGGAAATACATGCTGCTGGGAAAATGGTACTTGCTCAATATAGGGTTGCCACAATTTGTAAAAAATGAAAACAACAAAAAAACCCCATAATATCTGTGAAGCACAATAAAATGAGATGTTTGTAATGGTGCACAGATAATTGGGACTAAGAATCTACTATCTCAGTTCCTAAAAGTGAAGAGGGAGTCCTTTCCCTAAATGTTTACTGAAGTAATACCAAACAATTTTTATAACTTCACCCAGATTCCTTAGGGGAATCAAAGTGGAGAAAGCAGTTTGGGAAAAATAGGGTGTTTACCCACAAAACTCCTAGACCCCCAGGGAATATTGACATTAAATGTCAGGTGATACCTAGTAGCTAAGTGAGAAAGGAGGCTGGATTTGAGCTCTGATCTTCCTGACTCTAGGCCCCAAAAAGCCTTTGAAGGGAAGTCTGACATGGACAAATCTAGAAGTCTCAGCTTTATTTTGACAGATCCAAGGCAGAATCAGACTCAAGGAGAGAAGGCTCACTGATAGATGCTGTTCTTTTCCATTAGATTTAACCTAAGTCCAGGGGCAGCTAGGTGGGGCAGTGGATAGAGCACCAGCCCTGAATTCAGGAGGACTCAAGTTCAAATCTGATCTCAGACACTTAACACTTCCTAGCTGTGTGATCCTGGGCAAGTCCTCAAAAAAAAAAAAAAAAAAAAAAAAAAATGGTTTAACCTAAGTCCGATTTCTTTTGCTATATTCCAGTACCAGGGATGGAAATACAGATCAGATACGAAATTTCATAATAATTTGGCTTGGAAAAATAGGCTAGAGAAATGACAACTCACCCAAAGTATACCTGAACCTATTTTGTTGGGAACGGGACTGACATAAAGGATTTTATGCAGATGATTGAGAGTTGACATAAATTCTAATTAAAAGAAAAGAACATGCCATTCACAAATGCAAAGTATGATATAAGACTTAAGGATGATGAATTATTTCAGTATAATAAACATCTGTATCTTTCTATGCCAGTTTAAATGAAAGAGAGTAGTTAAAATATATCCTTGGGGTGAATGATAGAATGTCATTAAAATACTATTGACTCTCTGGACTAATATATTTTCACAAGCTTGACAGGGGAAAGCAAGCAGAGAGATAGATCATTAGTATCAGGTGGGACAGATCTTGTAAAGGATTGTATTTAAGAAGAACAAAAGCTCTAAACCACCAATAGAGATATACCTGAGTCAACCTGCAGAAAAAAAAGAAAAAACTTACAGCACATATTAGCATTCCATGATAAGATCTCAGCTTTATCCTAGTCTTAACATGAGAAAATTTTGACATATCCAACATATAGTGCCAAATATTTCATAATGCAGAGAGAAATGTAGTAAATTATATGTGAATTATGAAACCAATGATGATTTCGTTAATCAAGAAAGAAAAGTAGTACGGAAGAAAAAACTGGTCTTGGAAACAAAAGATAGTGTCTTAGTGCCTCTCTTCCTTTGGGCAAGACACTTCACTCCCTCAGCTTTAATTTCCATATCTATAAAATGGAAATAATAATCCTAGTACTCCTCTATCTCACAAGAGGGTTGTTAGGATCAAATAAGACCTATGTGAAAAACTGGAACTGTAAAGTAGTATATAAATATAAGATAATTTTATTATTTTCACATCAAGAAGAATGAATTTAATTCAATTTGTACAATATATCAAGGTATCATGACAGGTCCTTATCTCGAAGCTCCCTTGTAAGAGCTTATAGTGCATAGGGAATAGGATATTTACACAGTTAAATATAATCCAAAGAGGCGGTAGTTTGTAGAAAGAGAACACCAGGGTGTTCTCTGGGTGACACGAGTTCAGAAACCACCCCTGACACACTCTGACTGTTTTAACATTGGACAATTCACTTTACTCCTCAGTGTTTTGTTTGTTCTAAGACTGTTAAGATGAAAAGAATTTGCCAACCTACCTTAGTAGAGAGAGTTTCTGACCAGGAATCTTGTTGCACAAGTCCTTATCACTCTATGCATAATATAAGGTAGCTAGTGGGGGGAAGGGAGAGGGGAAATTTGAGGGAGGAAAGGATTCTTCCAGCTGGAGAGAGCAGAGACGGTTTCTTGGAAGAGGACTTTATGGTTTTCACTCAGCTTCTTTTTAATGCAGATATAATAGCAATCAAAAATGATTAATGTTATCTCACGGTGCATTTCATAACAATAAAAATTATAACAGCTAACACTTATATAGTGCTTCCTACATGACATGTCAAGTAACTATGTTTAAGTACTTTATAATTGTTATCTCATTTGATCCTCACAACAACCCTGGGAGGTAGATGCTGTTATCATCCCCATTTTACAGATGAGAAAATAAAGGTAAACAGAGGTCAAATGACTTGCACTGGATTTCCAGTTAGTTAAGTTTCTGAGGCTGGATTTCAATTCAGATCTTCCTAATTCCAGACTGGGCTCTCTATCTGTTGTGACACTAGCTGTTTTATATGTCATTTATAGTATAATTTCTAGAAAAAAAGGGCAGTGTTTGGCATGCTTACCTGTGCCCTGGTCAAACAAAATCTTGATGATCAGTTTTTGATTCTGACCGTTTCTTTATAGGGCATTGGCAAATTGCAACATGTCCAGGGGAGGATGGCTAGTATGGTAAAGGGACTGATTGAGATCTCACTATATGAGCATTATCTTTAAAGAAACTGAAGCTATTTATCCTCCATCAGATTGGCAAGTTAGTTAATAATTGTTTATGTATTTATGAAACAATTGTGTCTGTGGAAAAGCTGTTTTACTTGGCCTCAATGGGGAGAATTGGGTAAAAATCACATGATAGCACATTTGGTTTGTTATATGAAAAAACAAACAAATAACCAACCTTCTAATAGTTAGAATTGCCCCAAATTGGAAAGGACCACAAAGGGAGGAAGTAGATTCTCCATCACTAGAAAAGGTGGATGAACACTTGTCAGATATGTTGCAGAAGGAATTCTTGGCTCACATAGTGACTGAACTTGAAGACCCTCTGAGGTCCATTCCAATTTCTAGATTCTATGATTGCAAATCAAGGAATTCAAGTTACTCTATGAACATGGTAGCATTGAACCATTTTCATGTAACAAGTAGGAGTATCTGTAAGGTAAAATGAAGAACTGGGTAGCTAGAGGGGTCCTGATAAAAATAAGATCTTATACAGATATGCCTTCTTTTACTTGATATATTAAAAAAAGGCAGAATACAGTTCATTAAGAAGCTAATTAGGTACACTACAAAAGGATTTATTGCAGGATTTCTTTAATTTTATTTACATTATGCAAAAAATATATATAAATTAATATAAAAGAATTTCAGTTTATGGTGCTCAAGGTTTGAGGGAGGAAATCAAAACAACCATTTATTTATTAGATATTACTAAGGTACACTACAAAAGGATTTATTGCAGGATTTCTTTAATTTTATTTACATTATGCAAAAAATATATATAAATTAATATAAAAGAATTTCAGTTTATGGTGCTCAAGGTTTGAGGGAGGAAATCAAAACAACCATTTATTTATTAGATATTACTATGTACCAGAAACAGCTACTAAATGATAGGGAAACAAAGAAACCAAAAAAAATTCCCTGTCTCCAAAGAGCTCATTGAGAAATTCTTCTCTTGAATTCTGGTCCATTTTTGACACAAGCTAACTTGTTTAATCAGGGGCAGCTAGATGGCACAATGTATTGAGCACCAGGCCTGAGGTCAGAAAGGCTTGAATTTAAACCCATTTGTCTTAATTTCTTCATCTATAAAATGAGTTTGAGAATAAATGGCAAACTACTCCAGTATCTTTGCCAAGAAAACCTCAATTGGGGTCATGAAAAGTTGGACATGATTGAAATGACTGAACAACAACCACAACTAGCTTAATCTCATACCTCAGTTTCCTCATCTATAAAAGGAAGATGTTGGGATAAATGACTTCTGATTTGGGTTTTTTTTTTTTTTTTTTTTTTTTTTTTTTTTGTCTCTGACTAGGATGCAGACAAAAAGCCTTGCAAAGAAGTGGAAAGAAGCATGGGTAGAAAGAAAGGAGTCCTGGAATGATTGTGAAGAGCCTCCAGTTCATGCCATATGGGGCCAACCAGAATAGTGAAGGGCCTAGAGGTCATACTTAGTACCTGAAGGAAAAATAGAGATACAGAAAGAGACAAAGAGAAATGAGAGAGAGACAGATCTAAAGGAGTAGGAAAGATTAGAGATGAGTAATGTTGTACACTCTGACCTCATGCTTTTTCTTTTCTTATAATAATTCAGAGTGATTAGGATTTAAGTCATTCTGGCTTTCTTTGACTGGCTAACAATAGGTCCCAGACCAAGCCTATCTTGATCATTGGTGCTGATTGGCTTAAAGTGAATTTGTAAACAGAAATTGTTTCCATTTTTCCAGAAACTCTGATGGTATTTCCTCTCCCAGATTGATTGATTGATTTTTTTTTTTTTTTTTTTTTTGGAACTAGGTAAAAGAGGCCATTCTCTGCTTCATTTCTTATCTAGCCCTAATCACTGAGACTTGTTAAAGACTTGAACTTAAAAAGATCCAAGGTCTCCCATTGCATCCAGGGCCATCTCCAGTCATCCTGATATATCACTTGTCATTGGACCCAGATGGCTCTGGAGGGGAAACTGAGGCAGGTGACTTTGCCCAACCCTTCCTCACTTAAATCCAATTCACTTGCATGTTATGGCATCTCCTCCCTGATGTCATGACCCTCTTGGAGAACAAAGGACAAACAACAAGAAATAATTTGTATATATTTTGAATATACAGTTCAATTCAGTAAATATTGATGGATCTTATTGGAATTTTTTCTACTAGACAGTGTCAGTTGGCTTTCTTTAGCTGTTTTTCTTTGGTACAAGAGAGTACTGTGGATGATGGGGGGATGAAGCAGTTATATCAGTAAAAAGGCATCAATCAAACTTTTAAATAAAATTGAATTAAATAAAATAAAGGTATTTTCCACAAGCAAGTTTCAGACCTCTATCAGAGAGGGGTTTCTGTGTAAGTAATGGTGGGTTCCTATGTAAATTGGGTTTTTCCAAGACAATAACAAAAAAAAAAAAATGATTAGATTAAGGCTTATAAATAGTTTTAAATTTCTAGATTGTAGGAAAGTAGCTGCTAGTAGTACATTATAGATTCTGAACTAAGGACAATGGCAAAACAATGATGTGATTATAAATTGATGAAATCAAGGTTGATAGTATTCCCAAACATCAAAAAAAAAAAATTTTTTTTTAAGAGGGAGCTATATCTTGGCAACAAAATTAATTTATCTCTTGGTGTTTTTATTCTCCATATAATGTTCAGAATTCTAACTGGATTAAACAGACTTCTAACTTGGATGGATGCCAAATCCATACGAGCACACACACACACACACACACACACACACACACACACACACACATCTAAACTTTGGCTTTATCTTTCCACAGCTGGTTGAGACTTCAAAAAGTGCTATAAATACCCATGAAAAATACAATCTTGTTTTTAAAATGCAAATTATGAAAATCTCACTGAAAAGTTACAGTGAACTTGACAACATAATATTTCTTTATAACTGGATTGGGAGATAGAATTAGCACTCTATAAGCTAACCTACTTATATCAAGTTTTTCAGTATATCTACTTTTCTGATTTCTAAAACATATTTTGATCCATAGCTTAATCCAAATCTGTGTTACTGTTGTATGGGTAAATTCAAATATCTATTAAGTTAGTTGATTAATCATTCCACTTGGTTAGTACTAATATCTTTTTCAGATGAAAAAAAAAAAAAAAAGTCTGGGTTGAATCAACAGATCAATTAGAGATTTGAACCAGATGTGAACAATGCCTGATATCTCGGAATCAATCAAGAGCATTTCAATTAGAAGTTAATTCAAATTAGTTGAAGACCTTGGTCTCGCCTTGTAGAGCTTGTATAAAACCATTAAACTAATTTGGAATTTGGGATTCCACTATCTGGCATTCAAGAGGAAAGAATGGATACCTTCAGAGTTCAGCTAGAAAAAAAAAAAATCAGTGGTATAAAGACAACAGGAAAAAGGAGAAAATAAAAACAGAGTTCAGCTAATTAGAGAAAGGAGCGATCAAGGAGGACCTTTAACAGATACTTTGGAGAAGACTGGGGCAAACTGTTAGTGGGACTTATTTCTTCAAGGACTGGGGAAAGTTCCAAGAAAAACTGCTCTTCTTCCAACTTCTCCTTTCAGTATCTGATTACAGATATTGTATTTTGTGTATAAACCCCTTAAATTGGTAGAAAAGAGAACCACTTGAACTTGAGGAGCTATTTTATTGTCCCTTTGCTGAAATGAACTACTTATTGTAAGATAATATAGCTAATTACATCTCCAGAAACAAGGGGCATGAGAAAAAAGGTAGGGGCAATTAATTATCTTTTACTGGGCACCTTTACTCTTCACAATGACACTCATATTGACTGGTATACTAGATTGCTAACTCTCTCACCATTTTTGGATTGAAAGCATTAATATTGAAGGCATGAACATATACAGAATTTGTTAGGCAAAGCATATCATAATAACAGGAGTACAGTAAATCTTTTTTTATTAAAGCTTTTTATTTTCCCTCAAATTTTTTTTTGATGTTTGGGAATATTATCAACCTTGATTTCATCAATTTATAATCACGTCATTGTTTTGCCATTGTCCTTAGTTCAGAATCTATAATGTACTACTTACTAGCAGCTACTTTCCTACATACGCATGGATAATTTTTCAACATTGATCTTTGTAAAACCTTATGTTCCAAATTTTTCCTGCCTTTCCCCTCACCTCCTTCCCTAGATGGCAAGTAATCCAATATATGTTAAACATGTGCAATTCTTCTATACATATTTCTATAATTATTGTGCTACACAAGAAAAATCAGATCAAAAAGGAAAAAAATTAAAAACAAGACAAAATGCAAGTAAACAACAATAAAAAGAGTGAAAATACTATGTTGTGGTCCACATTCAATTCCCACAGTGGGTGTAGATGGCTCTCTTCATCATAAAACTATTGGAACTGGCCTGAATCATCTCATTGTTGAAAAGAGCCACATTCATCAGAATTGATCAATGTATAACCTTCTTGTTGCTAAGTGCAATGATCTCCTGGTTCTTCTCACTTCACTTAACATCAGTTCATGTAAGTCTCTCCAGACCTCTCTGAAATCATCCTGTTGATCTTTCTTATAGAAAAATAATATTCCATAACATTCACATCATAACTTATTCAACCATTTTCCTTCCACCTGATGAACATCCACTAAGTTTTCACTTTCTAGCCACTACAGAGGGCTGCCACAAATTTTTGCACCCAAAGCTGCTGCTGGAATTGAGCCTGGAATCAACAAAATCTGAATTCAAAACTAGCCTCAGACATTAGTTGTATAAATTTGTTTGCTTCAGTTTTTTCAACTGTAAAATAAAGATTATAAAAACTCTTCCCTTTCACAATTTTTTTGAGAATTCAATGAGATATATTTGTAAAAGTATTAGGCATAGTGCCTTGTAAAAAGTAGGACTTTCCAGTCCTTTGGAGTAATGGTATTCAAATAGGCCCCAGCGGACTCAAGGAGTTAAAAAATAAAAGGGTAAAAAAAATTTACAAATTAAAAAGTAAAAGGGTAGATGATGAGATCATTTCCTAACTTCAAATAGTCAACTGTGGAATTTGTTTCCAAAGAACTCCATAATGCCCCCTTTCACTCATTATTGCTCCCTAATACCCTCTTCTAGTATCCAGAATGTTCAAGCTCTTAACTTTAGCCCTCTGTGGCATCATCTCTCAGTCATTAGAAACTAAACTTAGCTTGGACACTCACATGAGCAGTTTCAAAAGCAAAATCTGGCTTTCCACTAGGGTCCTCACCTTCTCCCAATTCCCTTACACCTCTTGATTGCATCAGGCATCTCAGGAATGTGTGTTCTTGGATAATGAGTAGTAATTAAGAATCCTACTCTACTCTTTTTTTTTTTTTCAGTAGGATTGAGTACATATGGATGAGACAGTATGGAGGAGTTGCAATCTGTATTACAAATGATTTTAAATTATCTTTTCCCTCAAACCTATCACTCCTCAGAAGTCTGTTTCTGTTGAGGGCACCATCTACTTCCAGTCACTCAAGTCTGAAACCTCATTGTAATCCTTGTTTAGTTCTTCATCACTTTTCTCCTACATACGGAAATAGTGCCTTAATTGGTATACTTTCCCTTGGCAATCTATTCTACTCAGCTGCCAAATTTATATTCTTAAAGCATAGGTCTGACCATGTAATTCTTCGGCTTGATAAATTACAGTATCTCCCTACTGACTCTAGGATTCCTGAACTCCTTGCAAGTTTCACATCATTTTCACCCCAACAAGAATTCAGGAAACCCCCTTCTAGAGTGTGTGATAGAAAAGGTGAGGAAAAATAGATATAGTTAGATATGTACCTTAGATTTGGGGAAAACAGATTTCACTGGGTTCAGAGGAAGGACTGAAAAATAGACTGAAATTCTATAGAGAAAGTCAATCCAAAAGAGATGAGAAACTCTCAAAAGTTAAATTTTTAAATCATAAAAGGGAAATAATTCCAATGAGAATGAAAAACAGGAGTTACCTGAACAGACCAATGTAGATGCTTGGAAAATGTACCAACTAACTTAGATTATATACAGAAGATGAAAGGTAGCTAAGGGCAGGTAACTGAGGATAAATATAAAAGCATTACATGTTTCTATAAAACTAGTGCCAGGAATGCTGAAATTCAGAATAAGTTGGTGTTGGCAGGAACAGATAAAGGCAATTAAAGAATAGGGTTTTCTTTTTTAACCTATCTTGGGGACAATAGGAGGGTCAAAAATGGGATGAAACTGTTTAAAAATAGAAGTGATACATGGGATCATTACTTAAAATTGGAAGAGAATAGTGATCATGTATTGCAATAGTTCTCTAAATATGATCCAGGAACCTGTGTGTGTTTGGGTGGGGGTGTGGATGTTTAAGATCCTTTTATGGGGATCTGCAAGGTCAAAATTATTTTCACACTGCAGTAATTAAAAGATAATTTCTAATACAACAAATACTGATAGATACAACCCATATAAGCAAAAGTTCTCTGGGGTTTTCAGTAATTTTTTTATTTTATTAAAGCTATTCTCAATAATTTTTAAAGGGGGTTGGAGAACTGCTGATATAGTGCAATCTCTAATTTTAAAAATGGAGAACCTGAGGCCAAAAAGTAAAGTGATTCACATAAGGTTACATAAATACTAAGTAGCAGAACCAAAATTAGACTCCAGCTATCCAATGTTATTTCTATTTAATCAAGCAGAGATTTGAATCAAATCTATCTACAAATAATAATTGAAACTATTAGAACAAATGAGGCACTGAGAGAGAGAGGAGAAGAGGAACCAAAACTGAACCTTAGGGGAAATCCAACTTGGGGATGGATGATTGATGATCCAACAAAGATGCCTGAGAATAAGCAGGCAAGAAAAGAAACAATGTGATATAATGTTATTTCTGTATTCCTTTAAGAAATTTTCTAAGAAATATGGATTTCAAGAATTTTGTTCTCATTTCCCCCAAATTATCAAATAATCTAGGAATTCCAATATTTTGTCAAATTGTTCATCTTTTGCTTTCAGAGTCCAAATGAAATCAGAATGATTTAAATGAAATTAAGTGAAATCATCTTAACATATATTCAAAGTTAGGTTCTAATTGAGACAAAGTTGCAAGTCATCAACCCCACTCTCTGTCTTCCTAAGTCACTGAAGAACATAGACAAAATAAAAGTCAAGATGACAGGTGATGGCTTGGGATTCAGTGGATGACCTTGGCATCTTTAATGTCTGACCAAATTCTAAGCTCTCCATGGTGCTTGCTTCAGCCACCTATTAGAACAAATTGTTTTCATCCACCCATTCTGCTGGGGGAAGTCTTCACATGCCCCCTAATTGCTGTCTATTACCCTCAATCTGGTCTAGTCTGCCTGTTGAGACAGTTTTCTTGAAGTGTGACTACTGCCATACTATAGCTTCTTGGGACCACAGGTGAGAGTTGAGTGAAGATGGACACCAAAGAGAATGAGCAGCCCTCAAAAGGGCTTGATTTTTGCCAAATACTAACTGAGAAAATTAAGTCATCATGTATTACAAAAAATAAAAAATAAAAATAGAACACTCCAATCATAACAACCCAACAAATAGATAAAAAATAACACTTCACTCCCTTTTTTATAGATATAAGAAACAGGGGATTTGGAGAACCATATACACTATCAAACTCATTTGATTATTTGATTAGTTTTGCTAAACATCTTTATTGTCTTCTTACTTTTCCTCTAACTCCCACTATAATGTTCTCTGCAATCTAATGCTAAAATCATTGTGGTTATTGTTTTCCTGGTTCTGCCTACTTTCACTCTACTATAGTTCACATAAATCTCATATTTCTTAGCATTCTTTATATTTGTAATTTCTTATGGCAGAGTGATATTCTTTTACATTCATTTGCTAAAATTTGAGTGGCTTATTGCCCAATTGGTGGGCACCTACTTGGTCCCAATATAGTAATTTGCTATCACATAGAAAAAGTGATACCACAAATATTTTTGGTTTGTACAGGACCTTTCTTTCCGTCTTAGATCTTCTTATAAGCCTTATATGCTTAACAGTGGGACCCTTACAGTTTTTACAATTAGTAGAAAGAGTACAAGGTTTGAGGTCAGAAGATTTGTTTGAATCTTTTCTCTCTTACTTGCCAGCTATTCAACCTGAAACTAAGATAATAGC
This sequence comes from Sminthopsis crassicaudata, assembly GCF_048593235.1. Classification (NCBI taxonomy): domain Eukaryota; kingdom Metazoa; phylum Chordata; class Mammalia; order Dasyuromorphia; family Dasyuridae; genus Sminthopsis; species Sminthopsis crassicaudata. The sequence goes on along the minus strand of NC_133617.1, from coordinate 291,135,390 downwards.
TTCGGTTTAATCTATTAAATGATAAAACTAGATTAGATAATCTCTAAAGTTTTTCCCAACTCATTAGAATACAAGATTCTTGAGGTCAGAGACCCCATCTTTTCCTTCCTTTGTATTCCTCGAACTTACCAGCACATAGTGCTTAATAAATATATCCTTTTTATCTGATTGATTCTATTCATGGATAAGAAAGTCATCACATTTTTATGAATTAAAGTTTTTTTTTTAATTTGAAAAATTAGTATCCAATGAATGGTTGAATTTAGAGTAACTATTACTAATGTTACTATTCTGCATCAGTGATAGGAAAGAGCCACATAGAAAATCTGATTCTATATTCCTCTAATTAGCCATTAGCCTGCATGCAAAACACACACACACACACACACACACACACACACACACACACACACAATTATATCCTCTTACAGAAGAATCTTATCACTGATTTTTTTCCCCTGGTGAAAATATTCTGGGAATGGGATTTTCTCAATGGCACCCCTGAAGCTGCTTCTATAAGCACTGGTTATAACTGGTGAGGGTTAGATTATATCTGCTTTGAGAGGCTGACTCTTGGTTTAGAAAGGGGGAGTTTGGGAACTTGAACAACCAGCAATATTGGGTGGAGTGAGGGAGTGTTGGGTTGCCGTATATAAAAGGTTAGTGTAGTTATCTTAGTAACAAACCTCATGACTGGTTATCTGAAGAGAGTAAGATATAATCTATTTTCCTAACTTCTTATTGATCACATACCCTTTGGGGTCAAGCCATGGCCACTTCTTTAGCCCTATTGGACTATATGATCTAATGGGGCAGAGAAAATGTGTTATATAAATTTTGTAACTCCCCTGGATCCTCAGTCCAAAGGTCAGTACACAAACAGCTCTTAAATGTTTGTTAGTCAAATGCAATGGAATTGAATGAAATCCATTCAATTCTACTGCAGTTTTTGCCAAGATTAGGAGGATATCTCCCCATTTGAGTGGGGACCTGTACTTCTAAACTGCATTTCTCTTCCTAGCATAACCTGCAGAAACTTAAGCCTTCTAAGAACTGTTTCTAATGCAAAATGACATAGTAAAAAGACTAGACAGGAGCAGCTTTTAGACCTTCCTCTTAACCTGTCTATGGGTGTTGAAATGGCTCAACCTGTCAGCTCCTGCTAATGGGCCAGTTTATCTGGTTTTATTGCTCTCTGTTTTACTGAATGCTCCTATATAATCTTGGCTAGAACTTCCTCTGCTCAGGGGCATGGCAAAAAGCATCATGTTTAAGGAAAGCCCCACCCAGGAGAGAGTTTGCTCCATGTGGTTCTGGCAGCCCGCCAGGCTTGTCATGAAATATTCATGCTGAGACTATGGCACAGTCTCTAGTATCCCAACCAGGTGAGGCTGAGGAAAGGATTTAGGGGGAAAAGGCTATGAAATATTGAAATATATGGAATCGGGGGCAGCTACGTGGCACAGTGGATAGAGCACCAGCCTTGAATTCAGGAGGACCCGAGTTCAAATCTGGCCTCAGACACTTAACACGTCCTAGCTGTGTGACCTTGGGCAAGTCACTTAACCCCCAGCCTTGGGGGAAAATTGATCACTGGGATTAATTGCCGGTTTTCATATCTATAAAAGAGGAAATAGTCAGGGATGGGACAAATAATCTAATGGAAATTTTGGAGAGAAGAATGATCCTAGTGGCCAAATATCCATTGAACTCTGTCAAAAGGGGATACAGTGTGAAAAGAAAATGGCAAGTGAAATTAAAGGAAGTGTACTAAATGGGCAATAATAAAAGGAATAAGAGGAATTGCCTTGCTTTTATTTACTTGGCTTGTGTTTTCTTTTGTTTGTTTCCTTTTGGAGGATATGGAGGCATCTCTCTTTCTCATCTGTTGCTCTATGTCTTATCACACAAATCCTTGGGATTATAAAATCAAAGTTTTACTATTAAAGAAAGTTAAAGATCATCTAAGTCAGCATCCTCATTTTTCATTTGAAGAAACTCAGATCCCGGAATGCTAAGAAACTTTCTGAGGACGTTGTACAAAGCAACAACAAGATTATGTGATGATCAACTCTGATGGACGCGGCTCTTTTAAAAAATGAGGTGATTAAGGCCAGTTACAATAGACTTGTGAGGGACTGAGCCATCTGTATCCAGAAAGAGGACTATGGGGACTGAATGTGGATCACAACATAGTATTTTCACTTTTTTTGGTTGTTTGCTTACCTTTTTGTTTTCTTTCTCATATTCCCCCTTTTTGATCTGATTTTTCTTGTGTGACATGGTAATTGTGGAAAAATATATAGGAGAATTAAACAGGTTTAATATATTGGAATACTTGCTGTCTAGAAGGGAGGGATGGGGGAAGAGAGGGAGAAAAATTTGGAGCACATTGCTAGCGTAAATGTTGATAACTATCTTTCAATGTATTTTGAAGACAAAAGACTATTAATTTAAAAAGAAAGAACGGAAGAAAGAAATTTTCTAAGGTGTCAATAAGAGAGATGAGAAAGCTAGAACCAATGTTCTAGAGAAAGCACTCTATCCACTGTACCACACATTAGTTTCAAAGGACTCCATAGTATACATTAATGATATATAGGTCCTAGAATTCAGACCTGAAAGAGACCTTCATATTTTAGATGAGGAAACTGAGGCCAGTGGATAATTACTGATTTGGTCAAGAGCAACTAGGTGGTACAGTGGAGGGAGTGTTTAGTCCAGAGTCATTCTTCTAAGCACCTTCAAGTTTGCAAAGCACTTTATATGACGTTTCATTTGATCTCCACAACAACCTTGTGAGATACATATTATTATTCTCCTCATTTTACAAATGAGGAAGCTGAGAAAATAGTAGTTAAGTGACATGCCTAAGGTCGCACAGGTAATAAATGTCAGAAGCAGGATTTGATCTTGGGTGTTCCTGAATTTAAAGCCTTGCCAATCACACCACCCAGAGGCCAACTTCACTTGCACTGTGCTTTGCTTTCTTTAGGAGGAATTAGGAGGAAGCATTTTGCAAACTTCAAAATGAGATGTTATGTTATTCAACTTGTTAAACTGAAAACATTAAAAAAACAAAACAAACAAAACACACATACATACACACACACACACACGCACACACAAAGCAGCCAGGAAGGTCTGGCTAAGCACCAGGGATCAGGTAAAGGGAGTTTGAGACTATTAATCAAGAAAGACCCAGTCTTACCAGACAGGTTCAACAACATCAAATTTGGCCTTGATCCTGGCTCCTTTTCCTTTTCTCTTATTCATTTTTCCCTTTCACTCAGTTCACTTTCCCCTGTATCTCAATTGTAATATTAATCAATGATTCTTAACATTTTCTGTCTCAGAACCTCTATATACTCTTAAAAAATTATTGAAGAACCCTCAAAATGCTTTTATGTGTATTCTATTAATATTGACTGTTTTAGAAATGAAAGTGTCTTAGTATTATTATAAAAATAGTTTTAATCTCCAAGACCCTCTAAAAGGGTCTACATTTTGAGAACCTCCAAAATAAACTATCCTCCTTCCTGAAGTTCTTATTCATTCCTCAAATACTTAATACTCTTCTAGAATAACCTCTCTGATCCAGTCACATAAAGAATTTTCACTAACTATCCTTATTGTTCCATTCCCCAAGTCAATAAACATTTATTAAGTATTCACCTGGTGCCTAGTGATGTTAAGCCTTAAGAATAATAGTCCCAGTTCTCAAGAACCTCACAATCTAAATAGCAAGAACCCACCGCTTCCATCACATACTTAGTATTTGTGTCTGTTTCTGCTTAGCTATAATCAATTGCCCAAAGACTGATTTTGCTTTGGTCCTTTTCCCTTATACAAGCATGCTGTTTGTGTTTATACTGTATTTGTCCATCAATATTTATGAAACAGTTGACAAGCATTTATTAAATAATTATACTAAGCACCATGCCAGGCTTTGGATATAAAAATACAAAAGTGAGATGATCACTGTCTTTAAGGAATTTGTGTTTTATATAGGGACTAAAACACTCTCACAGATAAATCAATGGAGGAAATAGAATGAATGCAGAGGGATTTGGGAGAGGTCACTAACAATTGGGAAAATGAGATTTTTTAGGGAGGAAGCAATACATGAACTGAGCCTTGAAGAGAGCTAGGGATGGCTGGGAAGCAGAGATTAAGAAGGAGAGCAATCCAAGCACAGAGAAAACCCTGCTAAAACACAAAAACAGGAAACAGAATGTCCTGTGTAATGAACAGTAAGCTGGTCACTTTGTTTCAAAAGCTGTGGAAATAGACCCGAGCTACATTGGGAAGGGCTGTAAAAGCCAGGCAGAGGTTGAGATTGAAAATTGTAAAGGCATAAAGCAGTTTGTCGGATGGTTAAATTGGCATTTCACATTTCTCCTTGGCTTTATACTATCCAAATTCCTGCAGGTCCTTGACTTCTAGTAAGCATGGCCAGGGCTTTGAGCTCTTCCCAGTCAGTGGTCATCCTCTCGGATGCAGGCACTTCCCTTGTTGCTAGTTGGTACTGACTGTGGGACTCAGACTCCAAACTCTAGAATTTTCAATGTAACCTCAAAGCTTGGATATGGAAATCCATCTTATGCTCACTGTTGAGTCCCTTATGCTCAAGGAAGAAAAAGTGAAAAAGACAAATGTCAAAAATGTCAAAAAAGTGAAAAAGACAAATGTCAAAAAAGTCTCTGACATCCAATCTTAAACTCCCCTAAATCAACTCATGTGATTTAAATGTAATGTGCTCAAAATTCACTATTTCTCTTGGGGTGGAGAAAAGGGCAATTGGATCCTATCCTACCACCCTCCCTTGGAAAATTGTGAAAGAAAAAAATGTTCCACATTTTCCAGCAACAGAAAGGAGGAGCGGGGGGTGTGAACTGGCCTTTTAAAACTGATGCAGATCTCCCCCACTGATCCCACAGGACTAAGAAACCAATAGCAAGTTTGCTTCATCATCCCAAAGAACCTTCTTTGGGACACTGAGTCATTACTTGTGACAGAAGCAGGTAGGGCAGTTCTGTTCATGCTTCTTGTAGTTCAACCCCCATCTTGCTAGCATATAAGACAATGGGGAGTTACTAAAGGAAGAGAAAGAAAAATAATAATAAATATAACTTGCAACTAACATTACATTGACAGACTTATTTGTGAGATTACATACTGATGTGGGAGAAGAGTACATACTGTGGGTACATATCTTTCCTTTCCAGAGTTCCCTTTTTTTTTTTTTTTTTTTTTTTTTTTTTGTAAATACAACAATACATTTTGTAAATACATTTTTGTAAATACAACAAAAAATTTTTAATTTGCGGACATATTTTCTTGAATAAAAAAATTTTTAATCCCCAAATACAATATTATCTAACTTCTCCAGTAAAATTCTAGTAGTTTTTTGAAGAAAGGGACTGTTTTTCATTTTGTTATAGCCTAATTCTATAAACACAGTGGGTACTTAATAAGATGCCTAGTATAAGGAGAGTTGACAAAGAATCTCATCAGGTTTATTAGGGAGATCATTATAGATCAAGGACTTCACTGATCAGTTCTCAAAGAGCTCAGAGTACAGAGATTACTCCACTTTTGTCTTTGAATCCCCAGCACCTGATGTAGTTTGGGGCATAGAGAGGACCACAAATACTTGTTGAATGATGACTCCACCTTTGATGCTCAATTCCCTCAAAGGAGGGATTAAATGATCTAAGACCCCTTCTACTTCTACTGTCTACTACAGACATTCTGCTTTCTTACTGCTTTCCCTACTATCTTCTTTAGTCCCTTTATTTCATCATTCCTAACTTATTGAGATTTGCTTTCTCTCTCTCTCTCTCTCTCTCTCTCTCTCTCTCTCTCTCTCTCTCTCTCTCTCTCTCTCTCTCTCTCTCTCTCTCTCTCTCTTTCTGTCTCTCTGTCTCTTTCTCTCTCTTTCTGTCTCTCTGTCTCTCTGTCTCTCTCTGTCTCTCTCTCTCTCTCTCTCTCCCTCCTCCTCCTCCTCCTCCTCCTCCTCCTCCTCCTCCTCCTCCTCCTCCCTTTCTGTTCTCTTTCTCTCTCCTCTCCTCTTCTCTTCCCCTCTCCCTCCTCTCTTTTCTTCTTTTCCTTTATTCTCATTCTCTTCTTCCTCCTCCTCCTCTCAATGTCTCTCTGCCTTCGTGTCTGTCTGCCTCTCAATCACACACACATACCCCCCCATCTTTTCTTTATCCTTCCTTTCCAGACCTGCCTCTTTTGTGTTCCTCCACTTTTGTTTTCCTATCTCTCTCAGCTCTATGTTCACCTCTCAACAGCCTCTTTCCTCACCAGTCCTCCCCACCCCCCTCCTCACTGAAACAATAAGCAGAGATAAAGATTCTAATAAATTTCCCTTCATGGCTCTTTGCTTACTAACCAAACGGAGTAGGAATGTGACTCCAGCGCATTCCAGCTCCATTTAAATACTGTTAGCAAAGAATGAGCTCTTGCACAATTAGGGGGAGTGTTTTATGGCCTGTTATTGTTGCTCTTACACATTCAGATTTTCACAGAAACAAAAGATTAATTATTTACAAAGTTGGGTTGATACTTTCACTGAAATAGTTTCACACCTCAGGGGAAAGAAGGGGGAGGCCTCTGTAAGCATTTCCAGGAATTTTTTTTTTTTTTTTTAAGAAATAAAACTCCCTTGGCCATTTAAATTCTGTTTTCTCTTAAACTCCTCGAAGGTTTATTTAGTGTAACTTTAGAGAGAGCTTTTAATTCATTTTTATCTTTCTCGAAAGGAAGAATATAAATAATGTATTAACAAATGTTTTGTTTTCTCTTTTTTTAATCAGGAGCTAATTTTGTCTCAGCCCCCAGAATACTCTCTTTGTGCACCTGACATAAATATCTCCAGTCCTTCCTTAGCCACCTCAGTACTCTGTGTACTATAGAGAAGGATATCCTGCAGTGAAGAATGCTTGCTGATTTGAGAGTCAGAAAAAACAGTGTAGGGATACTGGCTCTTCTACTTGCTTCCTTACAGGCCCTTAGAAAGTCTCTTCAGCCCTCTCTCTTCAACTAAATTTACTTATCTGAAAAATTAGGGGGATAGAATAGATGACTTCTAGGGGTTTATCCAGTTTTGAATCTGTATTCCTCCAAAAAGCAGTCCACTTATAAATCATCTGGAAGAAACCTAATTTTCAGTAGTTTCACTTATGTCTCATTCTTTGTGATCTCGTTTGCGATATTCTTGACAGAAATACTGGATTTTGTCATTTCCTTCTCCAGCTCATTTTATAGACAAGTAAACTGAGGCAAACAGGACTAAATCAATTGCTTTACTTCAGAGGGCTAAATAAATGCAGGTCTTCCTGGTTTCAGGCTCAGCACTGCCTAGTTGCCAAGGAAGAAGACTAGATAATACTGTGTCTGGATTATTGTTAGGGAACTGAATGAAGAACCAGTAAGGAAATGAATAGTATAGCAGAAGATTACACCTGCATTTAAATCCATAAGATTATCTAGAAATTAGCTCCAAAAAAAATTTTAAACCACTCAGTATTTTTTTTTCCTTTCTCAATTTAATTGAATTAACTGTGCTCAGATTCTTCACTTAGTCATTCATTTACTGATTCATTCACTGACCCAGTCATTCAGTTAACATTTAATAGGGACTTACTGTGTCAGTAGCCTGAGTCTTCAACTATCACTTCTATGCTGATGACTAACCCTCCTCTCTCCTAACCTCAAAACTGGAATTCCTAAGTGCCTTTTCTCCCCACAGTGTCTCTTCCAGCATTTGAAACTCACCATTTCCAAAGAAGATTTCATCATCATCCACCCTCCTCCCCTCAAAATTTCTGTTCTTTCTAGCTGGATCATATTTGTTAATCTGGTCAGTTCAAAACTATTGTGTTATTCAGTTCAACAAAACATTCCTCAAAGGAGTGAAAAGTTTGGGATGAGGGTGAGGGTGGGACAATCAGTATATAGGGCTGGGATATAAGCTTAAAAAGGAAAATAAAGGAAAAGTCTCTCATCCCTTTAGGAAAAATGAGACTAATAAAGTCTGTTGACAGATATGTAAAATATAAAGGGTTTACCAAGTAAAGTCTCAGAGTTAAACCCTTTTCTTTCTTCTCCCTCCCTCAGCCCTTTTTGAGGGAACTTATGATTTCACCCCAGATAGAAGTTTTTGGAGAGGAAATCCCATTACCAGTGAAGATGAACACTTTCTATGCAATTTGTAATTTTAATAAAGAGTTGCCTTGGGCACTAGGAAGTAAGATGACTTTTCCGGGCTCACACAGTCTGAAGATTCCTTGAATTCAGATCCTCCTGACTACAAAGCAGACAGGCCTCCTCTATTCACTATGCAATCTTGCTGAATCCTAAGCACTTTTCCTTTCCCACTGCTTTTGCCCTCATTCAAATTCCCATTTTTTGCCAATGCAGATCGCAATACCCTCTTAACCGGTCATGACGATTCCAGTCTTTTCCCATTTTCTATCCTTGTGTTTCCTGCTGCTAGGCTAATCATCCTAAAAAACAGTTCTGATGTAACATTCCCTTGCTCAAATAATTTTCAAAAGCAACCCATTTTTTAAAAAAGCCTTTTATTTACAAGATATTGCATGGGTAATTTTTCAGCATTGACAGTTGCAAAACTTTTTGTTCCAATTTTTCCCCTCCTTCCCCCCATCCACTCCCCCAGATGGCAGGTAGACCAATACATGTTAAATATAGCAACCCATTTCTTTTTTTTTTTTTTTTTTTCCTGAGGCTGGGGTTAAGTGACTTGCCCAGGGTCACACAGCTAGGAAGTGTTAAGTGTATGAGACTAGATTTGAACTCAGGTCCTCCTGAACTCAAGGCTGGTGCTCTATCCACTAGCTGCCCCCAGCAACCCATTTCTTAATGAATTTAAATCAAAGTTCTCAGTGTGATATTCGACATTTTCATCAATCTGATCTCAACCTGGGTTGGACTAATTAACTTCTAAGATCTTTTCCAGTTCTATCATTTTATGATTCTAGGTTTCTTTCCTGCCATTTATTCTAATATTTCCTCTTCACTAACCCAAGTGACATGGCCACATTAGACTAATCTAAATTGTTTATGCTTTCCCACCTACTTGTCTTTGCTCAAGTATTTCCCTCTTCCTAGAATGCCTTACTCCATCTACCCTATTTTTCTATTTCTTTCTTTCTTTCTTTCTTTCTTTCTTTCTTTCTTTCTTTCTTTCTTTCTTTCTTTCTTTCTTTCTTTCTTTCTTTCTTTCTTTCTTTCTTTCTTTCTTTCTTTCTTTCTTTCTTTCTTTCTTTCTTTCTTTCTTTCTTTCTTTCTTTCCTTCCTTCCTTCCTTCCTTCCTTCCTTCCTTCCTTCCTTCCTTCCTTCCTTCCTTCCTTCCTTCCTTCCTTCAAGTTAAAAGCTTTTTATTTTCAAAACATATGCATGGATAATTTTTCAATATTGACCCTTGCATAGCCTTGTGTTTCAGATTTTTCCCTCCCCCCCCCCCATGGCAAGAAATCCAATATATGTTATACATGTTAAAATATATGTTAAATCTAATATATGTAAACATTTATACAACTATCTTGCTGCACAAGAAAAATAAGATCAAAAAAGAAAGAAAATGAGCAAGAAAACAAAATGCAAGCGAACAATAACAAAAAGAGTGAGAATGTTTTGTTGTGACACAATCCTCTCTCTGTGTATAGATGGCTCTCTTCATCACAACATCATTAGAACTCCACCCTATTTTTCTACATTTTTTCATCTTAGTCTGTGGTGACAGTGGATAGAGTTAAAAGCTTAGTTCAAATCCAGTTATGCTTATTAGTTTTATGATCCTGCAAAAATCACTTAGCCTTGTTTCCTCATCTGTAAAATGGGGATATACCACCCAGTGTTGTTGTGAAGATCAAATGAAAAATAATTTTAAGTGCTTAACAGAGTGCCTGGTACATAGTATACTGCAATACTTATCTATAATTATCATATAATATTAGCTATATTATTATTACCAAGACCTAGGTCAAATCCAGTATCTCCCTTTGTTCCATGAAGGTTTCCTTGAATTCCCAAATGAGAAGTGATTTTTCTCTCCTTTTAAACCCTCAATACTTAATTTATATATTTCTTAAAATTTCCCCAATTTGCTATGTATTATAGTTATTTAATTCTTATCATCTTCTTTACTAGATGGCAAAGTAATTCAGCAGCTATTTGGCATTTACCACATGTACAGGGTGCTTAGACCAAGTGTACTTCATCAGCCTTAGTAATTCAAAGATGAAAAAATAAAACACATTTCCTGCTTTCAAGGTAACTTAATTATAATAAACAAAAGACATGTGTATGTAATGGGAAACTAGCCAATGAGGGCCCAAACCTTGGAGCAAGTACAGAGTGCTCTGCCTGCTATCAGCCTATGTGTCAACTTGGTGAGCTTACTTCAGGAAATGCATGATGATGGAATAGCACCATCATTCCTTCCTTTAGAGTGGGGCTTTTTAAACTTTTTCCACTTGCCTGAAAATTTTTTACATGATCCCAGGTATATAAGTGTTTAAAATAGGTATAAAAATCAAACAATTACTGGTAAGAAATCACAATTTTGCAATCCCCCAATTACTGATAATAAAAATCGTAATTTTGTAATCCCCACATGAATCCCAGTTCCAGAAGCTGGCTTTAGAACACTGGGAATAGATGTTCTCTGAATCTTTCTTTTTAACTTTCTTTTTTCTATTCAGATCCCTCTATCCAACCCCCTTCCCTCCAATTTAATTGCCTGCTGTGCTGTAACTGAATGTGAATACAGAAGGCAAGAAGAAATGAAAGCTGTCTCTCCCTGGTAGCTTTTGAGTGAGAAGGAAGCATAGCTTTAATAAGTGGGGGGGGGGGGAGGAAGAGAAGGGGGAGAAGGGAAAGAAGGTAGTAGATGGCTGCCTTATTTTTCTATGTAGCATCACCATGTGCTGTGAATGCATGGAGATGTTTCTTCTGTCTCGGTTGCATTTATTTCCTGCTCTTAGGGGAATGAGGAACAGACCAAGTCACAACCTTGTGAGCTTCAAGAGGATCCAACAATTATCAGAAGTCCAGCAAAATGGGGTCCCTAGTATCATCTATCAATAGACAGAGCAAGAGAGACAGTATTGAGGAACAACCTGTGTGACCCAGTTCATCATAAATCAAACTGTATCCTGAGACACTGTTTCCTACAAGCAAGGGATCAATTTGTCCATCAGCTATACTCCATATTCCTCAACCTTACTCCCTAAATGTCCCATTCCAGATCTCCTTGCCTCTTCTACTGTGCTTTCTGCAATTGCTGCTCCATAGTTTACAGATTTATTTTATTTTAAAGCCTTTTCTTTCCTACACTGTATATATATACATATATATATATTTTATCTCTCACTGAGATCTGGTTCCTTAACATTTGTAAAAAGTGTATAGCATAGTGGCTGTGCTATATAAATACTTATTTCCTTCCTTTCTCTTCTTGTGACACTGCATCCCTAGGCTCTTGCCTTTTGAATGACTGGTTGTAGTGGGGGAGTCAGACTACTTGCTCCCCATTGCTACTTTCAGATTCTACCACAATCACTAACATTCAGCAATCACTCCATTTTGAGGTTGATATAGTCCAAATTTGTTAATAATCCATAAATACTTAAGTGTCAGCTATTTGTCAAGTGCTTATTGTCACCCAATCAAGATTCTGGCAGCTGTTGGATATTGTCCATAGGACACTGCTTCCTCCTTCAATAAGTTCATTGCTTGGTTCATGTCTCCTGTCTTTCTCTATAATCCCAACTCCTCCCCTCATACCTAAAGTCATACATGTATATACACGTGTATACATTTATAAATATGTGTATGTTTATGCACACTTACATATATATATATATATATGTATCATGTGTGGGTGTGTATACAGATATACTTCTTCAAACATTCTAACATTTCACTTCTTCAATCCACTCAATTTTGTGACCTGTTCTTCTACTCCATGGGCAGCTAGGTGACATACTGGGTTTAGAATCAGAATCAATTTAGAATCAACCTCATGAGTTCAAATCCAACCTCACATACTTACTAGCTATGTAATTCAAAATGAATCAGTCATTTAACCCTGTTTGCTTCATTTCTTCATCTGTAAAATGATCTGGAAAAGGAAATGGCAAATGCATTCCAGTATCTTTGCCAAGAAAACCCCAAATAAGGTCAATAAGAGTCATATATGACTGAACAACATCACTCTTCTGCCCCACCATATCCTACAACTTGTGATTATCTGTAAAATGTCTTACCTTTGTGTCCATGAACTCTGAAATTCCTTAATCTGATATCATCTTTAATCATGTTATGTTCCCTTCTGTTTTTTGATCCCAAACTCTGTTCTTTATTCTCACTGTGACCTCTAATTCCTCCACCTTTTAGTTCTTTCTCAGGCTATTCCCTCCGGACTGCCTACTCTTTCCTCCTTTCTCTATCTTGACTGGTAGGTGAAGCAGATCAACCCTGCATTGTCCACTGATCATGCTTAACCTCTCAATTTTGGATTTTTCCCATCTATCCTAAGCCTTTACTTTTGTTCACTTGCTACTGAACAGAGCCAGAGAAAATAATTAATATATGTAAAAATATATGTAATTATATAAAGTCAACTGGCCCCTCCCTGCAGCAAGGCAATCCTTTTATACCTAATTGATTCCCACTCACCATAGCAGTATTCCAAGCATCTTCATCTGTCTTTAAGCCTCCCATCGCACTTCCCCCTCCTTCCTTTTGGTTGAGGGTCTTGATCCAAATTTTACAAAAATTTCAAGTCCTTCTCCTCACTCTCATTATTTAGATGTCTTCCCCTACTACTTCCTCTTTCATTGGTCTTACATGAAGATGTAGACCTTACCTTGCTAAAGCAAACCCTTCTTTGATCCTATTCCACAACAGATTGCTGTGCCCCATGCATCATCCCTGATTTCTCATTAATATTCAATCTCTATTAATTTTCTGCTTTTCCCCTATCTGTATGTCCATGTTTTTCTCTTCTTAAAAACAAAACAAAACAAAAAACATCTCTTCACTCTAACTGATCATCTCAATAAGACAGTATTCTATATCTCGTCTCCATTTTGTGCCTAAACTTTTTGAGAAAATTATCTACAATGGTTCCTTTAATTTATCTCCTCTTATTCAATTCTAAATCTTCAGGATTCTTGCTTCTGACTCCATCATTCAACCAAAACGACTTTCTCTGGACTTATATTAATTTCTTCTTAATTGCCAAATCTAATGGCCTTTCCTCAGCTCTCATCCTTCTTGACCTCTATGTAGCCTTTGACAGTGTCAGTCCAGTTTTCCTTTTCTGGATGCTGTCTTCTCTCTAGGTTTTCAGGACACTGTTTTTATGTGCTTTTCCTCCTACTTGTCTGACTATTTGTTAGTCTCATTTGATAAATCACCTTTTAGGTCATATCCACCAGTAATAGCTATCATTTTTGTAGTGATGTGTCTAACCCTAAGATCAATGCTTATCTGTAACAGAGGGCTATGATCGTTTACCTGAACATAATGGTTAAAAAACCACAACTTTTAATTTTAGTTTTGTGGGGTACTGTCCCTGAATTTTGCTAGTTGGGTATATAAATAAGAGCTGTATGTCAAGACCAATAAAACTTTTAACTGTATAATGCTTTCCATAATGTTTAATGTCTGTAGTTATAAAAATACATTTTTTTGATATTATCTTCATTTTTCAGCATATAACTTTCTCCTCTCCTTCCCACAGAGCCATCTCTTATCATGAAGAACTTTTAAATGGAAAAAAGAAGTTTTACATAGGATTCCACAGCCCAGCAAGAAATGGGAGGAGGCCCCTTTTTATATCTCTTTCTTGGAGATAAGCTTGCTCTTTACAATTTCACTGCTTTCAGTTTTGTTTGTTCTTTCTGCTTTCACTGTCATTGTATATGTTATTTTGCTGCTTCTCTATGTTTCACTTTGTATTAATTTCTTTAAGTTTTCTTATGTTTCTTGACCTTCATCAGGTTAATAATCTCTTACACCAAAGTAATATGACATTATATCCATGTACCATTATTGGTTTAATAATTTCCTAATCATCAGGCATATCTTTTATTAGCAATTTTTGTGACTTGAAGAGAGGGAGAGACAAAATTATCTTAAAATTTAAAAAACTTTTAAAAAATATTAAAAATTGTTTTAACATGTAATTGGGGAAAATAAAATATAATATATAAAAAATTTTAAGGTGCTACATAAATATTTTGGTGTATATAGGACCTTTCTTTTTGTCGCTGACTTTTTTTATATCCCTTCTTATAATTTTTTAGGAATATGGCTTTGATTCTTAGAATTCTGTACTTCAAAATGTTATCCTTCCTTATTCTGAGGAATGGAAATAAATCAACATTCCTTTCTACCCAAAATATACATGCATGCACACTTATATGTAGTGTTTTAATAAGTAAGGCCTTGTTAGGTTATCTATGTATTAGAAGTTTATTCCTCTTTCTCTTTGAAATCTGAATTAGCATTTCACATGTAGAAAGGGTAAAAATTTTATAAGAACTTTCATAGGCCTTTTTTTTTTTCCTTGTGAAAGAATAGCCCAAAGCTATTCTTCTGGCACTTTCTGAATAATTGACATATATCCTGTAAGAGTTAGAGTAGCAAACATTCCTTGCTTTTCGCTTTTATTTTTAAAACACGCTAAGTTTTCCCCATATTTTTTTCCAATAGATAAAGTGTGTATGTGATCCCACATGACACCAGAACACCTGGCAACATAGAAGGATGATTGTTTTCTTCACTCTTGTTAGTTTGGGTTAATTAGGGAACATTCCAGTTCCAAACTCTATGGCCCTTTAACTACTGTACTCAAACATCCTGAAGCATAGATCTAGAAGCAATAGAAGGAGATAACACCAATAGCCATTCTGAAATTCTTGAAAAGGACAGAGAACCTCTACTACATTTCAGAGATGAGACTTTTAGACAAAAAGGAAAATCTGGACAGTTATCCTAGTCTGGGGATCTGCCCTGTTCTTACCAATCTGGATACAAATTTGGAGGACAAAAGTATCCAATTCTCATTTCTAGCCAGCTAATTAAAAAAAACTTTTTCTTTAAAAAGGAAAACAACCAAAAAAAACCTTTTTCTTTGGATTTATAAGTTTTATTTGTGATTTTCCTTTCCCATTGTTTGTACATATATTTGAATGTAATCAGTCATTTGGAGAAGTATTTGTTGCCAGTTGAAAAAAATGAAAATTATTTGGAGAAAATAACCAATTCTCTTCCTCATTAAAAAAGAAAATCCTTAAGCCCAGTGAGTTTTTATAATTGCTATAATCCTGCCTTCATGGAGATTTCTTAGTCACTATACCCTAGCAGACTGTGTTTTTGAAGAGAACCAAGAGGATTAAGTGAGGCAGAACAACACAAAATCTCTTTCAAAGTCATCCAAGTCTAGTGACAAGACAAAAATCCAGATGACCAGCAATGGCCAGGGAATGCAGTGGATGATTTGCTTCAACTCCTCTATGACCAATGGAACAAATTGTTCTCATCCACCCATTCTGTTGGGGGAAGTCTTCACATGCTCTATGTGTACATCTCCCTACTTTACCAATGGATCTGAGTTAGTTCTCCCCAGTCTGATTTAGCCTGACTGTGTGACAGTTTTACTGGGTTGTGACCATTGCTCATGCTTCACCTTCCTGAAGCCACAAATGGGTGAAGGCCAATACCAAAGGGGGATGAACAGCCCTGAAAAGGGCCCTCACACCAAAAGTGTTAGTTTTCTCTGAACACCCCCTACACCCCACCTTAGCAGAATGAATTTAGATGGCCCCTTGGGGAATGAGAAAGATAAAGAGATGATCCCCAACATTGGCGGCTGGTAGCTGGTGGCAGGGTATACTACATCTGGCACACTATCAATAGGTCGGCCCCATAGGTCTGAAAGCAGCATAACATCACCAAAAACATGATCTTAAATCTTAGGAGGAAGTGAGTTGCATTTCCCAATACAGATTATGTATTTGTAGCCTATGTATGTGTTCAATATTAGTGATCCTATGCATTCCTGTTCTCCCCACTGATAATGCGTGTATTCATGGACCTTGAGGAGGTCTCCAATAGACCGTAATTGGCTAGTTCTAGTTCAACTTTTCTTATTAATTATTTCATAAATGCATTTACCTTGAAACAATTGTGTTTTCTGGCAAACTGAAGAAAAGATAATTTGATTCGATGACCTTCCAGCTCTATGTCTATGGGTCTGAAAGAAGGAAAAACATCCCAGAGAATGAAGCATTTTGTTTGTTTATTTGTTGATTAGTGGTATTCCATTCTTTGTGACCGTACTTGAGGTTTTCTTGGTAAAGATATTGGAGTAGTTTGCCATTTCCTTCTTGTGGGTTTTTAACTCAAAAGTTTAGTTTATCGATGATGTGAAATTCCAAGAGAAGGAAATTGTTGGAAACGGGGTTGAATGACTTGTCTAGGGTCACATAGCTACTAAGTGTCTGCAACTAGATTTGAATGTAAGTTCTTTTGATGCTTTGGCTAGCATTCTATCCATTGTGCCACCTAGCTTTGAAAAAAAGGATTGACATGCAGAAGTTAACAGAAATGCATAAGAACTCACTCAGTAAGTGACAGCTATAAAAATCTCTCTCATTCATACACACATGTGTAGTGTATATATATATATATATATATATATATATATATATATATATATATATATATATATATATATATATATATATATATATAATAGAGAGAAAGAGAGACAGAGACAGAGAAACACACAAAGAGAGAGAGAGAGACAGAGAGACAGAGACAGACAGAGAAAGTGGGGTGGGGATAGGGAGTGTTAAACTGTGACATTTCTAAATTCCCTTATGGAGTTACATTAAGACTTAATCAGGAAGAGGAATAATGACCTCTTTAAAGAGGAGACATTAAAATGCTAATGGCTCTGATTTGGGCTGGATTAACAGTAATTTAACCAGTCAGCCTGAGTTAATCCAATCCAAACTATTGATGAGCAAAAAGCTAAGGAGAGACTGTGGGGTCAGAGTTAACTTTGATGATTTTAGAACTGGATTTTTTTTTACAACTTTCAAAAAAAAAAAAAAAAAAAAGACACTTATAATGAGCCTCTCCAAAAGGAATATTCTTTTGATTGTACATGCATATCCTATGTCAGATTGCTTTCTGTTTTGGGGAGGGTGGAAGTAAGGGAGGGAGAGAGGAAAAATTTTGAACACAGAATCTTACAAAAATGAATGTTAACTTTCCTTTTACACGTATTTGGAAAAATAAAATGCTATTGAGGGAAGAAAAAGAAATAATATCCTTTGTCATAGCTTGTACACTTAAAAAATATATTCTTAAAATCAAATTGAGATACAGTTTTGGAACTAGAAAGTCAAAATGATAGCAGGACAGATCTATTTGAATATGACTGAATAGAGGCTTTGAGGGGGGTCTTAGAGTGTGGAATTTCCCTCCACAGAAGCAAACAATTCTACACTGCTTTGTAATTTATAGTCTTAGAGAGTTCCTAGGGCATGGAAAGGTTAAGTGGTCACTGATTCAGTATGTACCACTAAGCCACACTGCCTGTCTAAACAGGCTAACAATCAAATAAAAGGGTTGTAAGAGGGGTGAGAGGGAAGTGCAGGGATTTAGTGTTCAACAATTGTTTTTTTGTTGTTTCCTGTAACAAAGGATGATGTTGTAATATAACACAACTTCAATTTTAGGGTTGAGGTATAAGGAAAGAAGGAAGGAAGAAAAAAAGGTATAAATATATAGTTCCTAGAAGTTTCAAAGTTGAACACTTTCCATTATATCATAGAAGGAGGAAACTTCCTTCCCTCTAGGACAGCTCATTTTAAACATTTCATTCTCTCATCCACTAATAACACCATACAATTAAGGACACAAAGTTTAGCTCACTAGGCCTGGAGAGGGGAAGAACTAAATTTAAATTTGGCCTCAGACAATAGCGGTGTGACTCTGGGCAAGTCACTTAATCCAGTTTGCCTCAGTTTCCTCATTTTTCCGGAAATAGCAAATAAATACAGTATCTTTGCCAAGAAAACCCCAAATGGGTTTGGACATGACTGAAATGATGCAACAACAAAATAGGAAAATAATAGCATCTGCCTCCTAGAATTGTTATGAGAATCAAATGAGATAATATTGATAAAGTGATTAGCACAGAGCCTGGCAAATAGTAGAAATTTTATAAATGCTTGTTTCCTTCATTTCTAATGACATGTATATTCCAAATGTAGTAAATAATTGTTAATGACTGATAGTTTCCTTTCATAATAAGCACTGATAATCAGAACTTAGATGCAACTTCTAAATAACATAAACAGAACCAAAAAAATCTACAAGAGGCTTCAGACATCTGCCTGCTCCGAAATCTATACTAGGACAGACCCTTGAGTTCCCCACACTTGGAAACATGAGCTTTCTGGGTTCACTTTACAACAGAGCTAAGAGATGGAGATTTCCCAGAATGCCACTTTGGAGGGAGATAGCCTCCCAATGGACAGAGAGGAAACCTTGTCATGAATTCCACTACAAAACATGGTTATGAGGACTTTAGGAATCAGGTTGCTGCTTTGTTCCTGAAGGATTTGATTTTTGATTGTCAATAAAGTTTTATTGCATGCATTGATAATACTTCATTAGTCTATCATCAGTCCTGGCACTCACAACAATAAATCATTTTTAGGCATGAATTATTTGTTACAATACCTGGCAATGGGTTGCTAAGAAACACCTGTTTATATTTCTAATATGGCATCTGCCATGGAAAAGATAGGAACATCTCCCTGCAGTGGAGTTCAGGCTGGCTTTAATACTGGGTTATCCTACTACAGGGGAACTGGACCGGAATCCATCCTCCTTCCCTTCCCCCTTCCCCCAAGCAAGGTTAATGGACCACTAAGGTATTTCGGGTGTAACTAGATTTGAATGTGTAAGCAACAGAACTGCAAACAGCGTTTCTAGGGCCGGAAAGGATTTTTGCCCCCAAGAGATAAAGGAAGATATGACTCTCCTTGTGAATTCAAGAGTAACAAACCCAGAGGCAAGTCTTGGGGGGGGAGTGGTTAGAGAAGATTGGGGGACTAGAAGAGTGAGAGTTTTACTTTATCCAGAATACAGAGCATTAGATAAACGGTTAGTGCAATATTCAACTCAATTCAACAAACATTAAGTGACTAATCTTGAGACTTTGGTTAGAGATGTCTCTGAAGGGGGGTGGAGATGGGGGTCAAGTAGGTACTTGGAAATAAAGATGATTACTGGGGAGTAGTTAAAAAGCTGACCTTGAAAACCAGTCTGGTGAATTGGGGCATTTAACCCCCTAAGCCAGTTCTCTAAGTGACAAGATATTGACCTGCATTGGTAAATGGAGTTTTCCTATTGGGAGTTCCCTACAAAGATGAAACCATCAGTCCCTACCTATGAATAAAAATATTTTGAGTATGTATTTACCAAGTGTCTATTAGATGCTTAGTAAATTCTTAGATTTGATAATACAGTTATAATTATCTGCTTTTGTTACTCCTGCCTTTTCTCTTATATTCCATTTCTTTTTGGGTTAAAATTTTGCCTCTGTCACTTACTGTGGAGTAAATGGACAAGCCGTTTATTCTCTGGGCTTCAATTTCTTCATTTATTTATTTATTCATTCATTTATTTAAAAAGGGGGGGATGGACTAGTTAACCTTTAATCTTTGAGTCTGCAATTCTGAATTTAAGATTCTTTGATCTGGTGGTTACATCATCCCAGCATTACAAGTAAACATACATGTACATCTGAAGAGATTACTCAAGTAAAGCCTTTTATATACTTTAAAATATATCATATGAACATCAGCTATTTTACTTGGCTTAAAATAATAATTATAATAGCAACGATGGTGAATATTTATATAGCACCTACTATGTGTCAGGCACTGTTAAGTGCTTTATAATTATGTCATTTAATCTTCACATCAACCCTGGGAAATAGGTACTATTATTTATCACTACTTTACAGATGAGGAAAATGAGGCAAACTTGCCCAGAATAACAGTTTGAATATTGAAACCAGAATAGCTCCAAGGTTTCAGCAGCTTGAGAAATGAGAAGAAACCTTTTCCTTCTATAGTCTTTTCTTTCTTCAGGTTCAAATTTAGCTATTACAGTAGGCACATTAAATTATAAAGGCCTTTATTCCAAGCTTTAATAGGCCTCTAGCACTTTTTGTGCTTGTCGTAAAGGAAAACAAGTTTGGTTGCAGTAACCCTTTGACCTACACTGCCCTGAAAAGGGTTGGGATGGAATCTTAGGATTCTCTACAGGATTCCAGAGGAGGTGGGGGAGGAGAGCTGCCTTTTCAAAGCTACACCATAGGCCTCTGGGTTTTCAGATAGCTTTGCTTTCAGAAACATTCTAACGAATAAAAACTTCAAGGACAGTAAAATCTACTCTGACCTGCTCCCTGCTTTTGTCCCTATACTGAAAGAGAGGGTGGTGGTGGGGGAACCCTCCCGAAAAACAAAACAAAACAAAATTGTAGATGGGTTTAAGAGACTAAGTTGGCTATTGTTGGGTAATCAGAGTTTAGGTGGGGCTTAGTAGAGGACCTGAGTGAATTTTCAAGATTGGGATCCTGGGGGGGTGGGGGTGCTGGGGTGGAGGGAAATTCTAATCAACACTGCCCCCCAACCTCTTTGTAATGGAAATCCATTTCTAGTCATTCTTGAGTCCCAAATGTCGGCTTTTAAAGTATCCCCACCCCGAGATAAGCTAACAGACCTTAATATACAACTCTTTTTGTAAAAATAGTTCTTTAAAAAGACATGTTGCTGCAGGCTACCTTTAGCCTATCTGGTAAGTCTCCAGCTCTCTATTTTCTTCCCATTGGGGTTACAGCCATTTAATATTCAGAATCAACTTCCTACCCCAGTCCCTTTTATATCCTGAAGTGTAGACCAGAGATTTTTATTCCCTTCCCTTCAAAAATTCCCTTCATTTCTCAGATGCAAATTAGCAAAGCAAAATAGTTATTAAACTCTTATTAAATGTAGACATGACCTTGAAGGAAAGTTCATCTTGAGGGTGCTCTTTTTACTAAGTAAAGGGCAGCATCCCTCAAAGACTTCTTAGTGCAGTAGGATTTATGTTCTTTAATTCAATGAACATTTATTAAGTGTCTTCTGTTTGCCTGTCACTATTAGTTACTGGGTATACAAAGATAAAAACAAAATACTCTCTGTCCTCAAAGAGTTTATATTCTCCTCACTAATGGTATAAATAATTATAAACTACACAGGAAATAAATGCAAAAGTAATTGGGAGGAAGTTCCAGAAAGGAGGAGGTCAAGAAAGGCATCAGCAGGCAGTTGAGCCTTGAAAGGAATTAAAGATTCCAACACGTGGAGGTGAAACGGAAAAACATTTCCATGATCGGGACACTTAAGGAAGCAGGAGATGGAATGTCATCTGACTGCAAGAAGATCATTTTGACTGTTGTGTAGCTAGTATTTAAATAGCATTAGATCTGATTTGTTCACTGATCAACTGGTAAAGATAGGAGGCATGGTTTTGTTTTGTTTTTTTTTTTCTAATTCCAAATTCAGGCCCTCATTCCTCTAGAGCCAATTCTACTCACTTTAGGAGAGCCTAATGTTAAAACTTTAGCATGAACATTTACACTTTGGAAATTAGCAAATGCTAAAAATCAGTTCTTGATTTATTGTTTTTGCTGATTGTCTAATTGACTTTAGAAAGTGATGGAGAAAATGTTTACAATGGAGATTTACAATTTTTTACATGGAATTTATTTTGTTTTAAAATACTTATTTCTTTAATTTGAGTTCTAAATTTTTTCCCTTCTCCTTATTCCTCCTGCACCTCCTATGAAGGCAAATAATACGATATCCATTATATATGTGATATCATGCAAAACATTTCCATTTGAACCTTGTTACCCTAAACAAAGACACTCAGAGTTCATCAGTTCTCTCTGTGGAGGTGGAAAGCATTTTTCATCAAGAGTTCTTTGGCATTGTCTTGAATCATTGTATACAATAAAGATCAAACTTTGATTTGTGCTCTGAACATTGTTTCGGAAAGCCAGTTAATTTTATCTTCACACCACTAACTATACTATACTGCCCTTCTAGCCTTGATGGCTGTTCCTGATGATAACATTTACACAATTTTCATGTACAGGTGATGGACATGTTCCCCAGGTTACATAGGCATTCCATTTTCTTTAGGCTATTGCAATCCTGATTCTTCTGAACTCATGACATATCTTGGCTATCAGCCACATAATTTCATTGCAATTCAGATCAACAAATGTTTATTAATGCAAGGGAGGGGGTCCTACTCCTTGTACCAATGTAATTTAGTCAATGCAAATTAATGTTGAAGTTTTGATGTGTCTTCACCCTGATGTTTTTTGTTTTGTTTTGTTTTGTTTTTTTAAATCAGGTCTAAACCTCTTTGAGTGAGAGAATCAATCAATCAATCAATGACTCAATGAAGCCAGAATATAGTCACAAGATGCCACTAGCTATTAAGTATTTTTTTCATATAATCGCATCACAAAATTTTTAAATAATTTCTTTTTTTTTCTTTTTTTAAATGGTATTTTCTTTTTCTAAATACATTTATAGATAATTTTCAACATTTACCTTTGCAACACAAAGTTTCAGATTTTTCTCCTCCTCCTCTCCTCCTCCCTCTCTAATGTAGCAAACAATCTGATAGAGGTTAAATGTGTGCAATTCTTCTAAATATATTTCTATATTCATCATGCTGAGCAAAAAAAAAAAAATCATATCAAAATATCAAAAAGGAAAAAAAAATACTGGAAAGGAAAAAAAGAAACAAGCAAATAAGTAACAACAAAGAGGTGAAAATGCGATGCTTTGGTCCACATTCACTCTCCAAAGTTCTCTCTCTGGTGGGAATGGCTCTTTCCATCACAAGTCTATTGCAATTCCCTTAAATAACTTCATTGTTGAAAAGAGCCACGTCCTTCTCTTCAACAATGAGATGCTTCAAACCAGTTCTAATTGTTCAGAAATGAAGAGAATCAGCTATACCCAGAGAGAGAACTATGGAAATGAGTGTGGACCACAACATAGCATCTCCACTCTTTCTGTTATTGTTTGCGTGCATTTTTGTTTTCCTTCTCAGGTTTTTTTTTTACCTTCTTTCTAGATCCGATTTTTCTTGAGCAGCAAGATAACTATATAAATATGTATACACATATTGTATTTAACATATAATTTAACATATTTAACATGTATTGGACTACCTGCCATCTATGGGAGGGGGTAGGGAGAAGGAGGGGAAAAGTTGCAAGGGTCAGTGTTGAAAAACTACCCATGCATATGTTTTGTAAATAAAAAAGCTATAATAATAATAAAAAAATAAAGATATGATCTTTTCAGATCTTGAAAAAAAAAAAAGAGCCATGTCCATCACAATTGATCATTACATAATCTTGTTACTGTGTGCAATATTCTTTTGGTTCTGCTCACTTCATTTAACACCAGTTTATGTAAGTCTTTGCAGGCTTTTCAGCCTGCTCATCATTTCTTATAAAACAGTAATATTCCGTTATATTCACATACTATAACTTATTCAGCCATTCCCCAACTGATCATCCAGTCAGTTTCTAAAAGTTTCTTGTCTTTTGTGAATAATTTTTTGAGTAAATTCAGAGGATTATAAGGATTTTGTCATTGAATAAAGGTCAATGTGTATAAGATAAAGAGCCACTTTGGTTGGGATAATCAGACATATCTTTTATATAGAAATAGTAAGTCAGGTACAGTGGTGAAGGACACTAAAATTCATTACATTTTGGGAGTTGAAGAGGTAGACTCTTGCTCCTATACCAGAAGGCCAGAAGGTGGGAAAAATATGGTTGTTGCTGTTCAGTTATTTCAAACATGCTTGATTCTCCATGGCCCCATTTGGAATTTTCTTAATAAAAATACTAGAGTGGTTTGTCATTTCCTTCTCCAGGTCATTTACAGATTAGGAAACTAAGGCAAACAGCACTAAATGACTTGTTCAGAGTCAAAAAGCTAGAAAATGTCTGAGTCTGGATTTGTACTCAGGAAGATCTTCCTGTCTTCAGGCCCACTGTATTATCTAGCTGTCCCAAAAGGATTTTTATCATCTCCTCTTTTTTCCCTCATTGATCATGCCATCAGAAAGACCAGACCAGGAGGAGACAGAAAACATTATACATAATAACAGCAATAATTACAACTATCATTTTTATAAAACATTATGTGAATATGTGTGTGTATCAGAGGTATTGTGAGATCAGTCCCAGACCACCTCAATAAAGTAAATCTCACAATGAGCCTACGAGCATTCCTGATATGTTTTAAGTCAATTGCTCTTTTCTGTTTGATATCTTAAGCTAAAATTAAATTTAAAAATGAAACGGGCTCTTCAATTGGTCAAGGGCTATTTATTGAAGGTACAAGAAAAAGAAAGGAATATGGCAGTTGGGGATGGAGATGATCCTATTGTTCTCTTCAACTATTTGTTTACCTGTGATATAACTTTTAATAACCAGGTAGCAGCCTCAGCAAGATCCAATATGGACAAAAAATTTGGGGAGATGAGCCAAGAAGTGCTTCAACTCAGGCTGTGGATATTATGGCAAAATCCATATAAACTCTTGAATTGTATCAAAATCACAGCAAGCAGAGGTGCTACAACAAAGCTGGTGACTCTAAAAAGTATGTATATGTTGATGTTATCCAGTGATAAGCAAATCAGTTTTTTCAACACTTTAGCTATTTTCAAATCTCTAATACTTGGAGAGGAGAATGAAGCTGTGTGAGTAGAGAATTTAAAAGTTTGGTCATGTGAACAGATAAATAAAATTTCAATCTAATTTTAATGAGCATAAAGGAGTAATTTGTCCCATTTATACTTCAGCAAAATTGAAGATTGGAAGTGCAAAAGCCAAGAGACATTGATATATAAAGTGAAACCTTTTTAGATACAAAGACATTCTATATCTTAGAAAAGACTGAATAACACAATTATATAGGAACTTGCCCTGGGACACAGAATATTTTAATACATCTTCCTTTAGCTATACATTTGAATAAGACCTAATAAAAGATCTTAGAAATATAACTTAGCTAGTCATCCTATGTAAAGGCAGAAAAATTCCCCCCTTTCCACTCTTGCAAAAGAAGAACTAGCCTAGATGAGTAGCAAAGCAACTCATTCATCATAGATACCATTGGATATAGTCAACTTTATGATCTTCCAAAGTAAAAAAGAAATAGAAGCCCTACAGTTTTGG
The DNA here is from genome assembly GCF_048593235.1 of Sminthopsis crassicaudata. Lineage (NCBI taxonomy): Eukaryota > Metazoa > Chordata > Mammalia > Dasyuromorphia > Dasyuridae > Sminthopsis > Sminthopsis crassicaudata. The sequence goes on along the minus strand of NC_133617.1, from coordinate 291,109,994 downwards.
AGTTGCAAATTGCCTTGGCCACATATATTTCCTTACACCCTTATACTAGGCACATATTTTCTTTCCTCAACCATGGGGATCTCCTTTTGTGTATTTGTGGAAGAATTACCACAGATTTTTGGGGAGAAGGAAGAGAATTTTGAGTTGGAGATGATTTATAATGACACTTCATGCTATGTCATTTGAGAAAATGCCTTTACTAAAGAACTGGGTATACTGTATGCTTGTTTAAGGGAAGACCACCAGTGCCAAATTTGTATTTCTGAAATATATGCCTAATGACATTCTTCTCCGCAAGAAGTTTCAATCACACTCTTCTGTGTCTACAATATATATATATATATATATATATATATATATATATATATGTATATATATATATATATATATATATATATATATAAACTTTATTTGGCTTTTAAAGCCTCTCAAAGTCTATCTCTATTCTATTTTTTCTTGACTTGTTTTCATATTACTCTCCTTCCCTCCCAAAATATGTAGTCTTTATTATAGACACATTGGTCTATTTGTTATTCCCTATACCTATCTTATCTCAGTGCTTTTGAATTAGTCATATCCTATGCCTACTATGCTTTCCCTTACTTCCCTGAGAGATGGACATAGATATAAGAGCAGATATAGATGTAGACATAGATGACATAGTCATTTAGTCAATAAATCTTTATTAAGAAGCTACAATGTTTCAAATATTGTGTTAACCACTGAGGCTACAAAAAAGGAGCAAAAGAAGTCTCTCTTCTCATGGAGTTTACAGTTAATTAATGGGGAGGTAGATGATGTAGGTATGGATGTAAGGTTGAGATAGATGTAGAAGATGACATTCAAGCTTGATAGATGTTACCTGAGGGAGTAGAGTCTAAGAGTAGATGACAGCTGAATACACTTAGGTCTTATTGACAACTTTAGAGGACCAGGCAACTAGTTGTATACTCCCACATTGCCACCTACTGGCTACATTTATCCAATCACTTACTACTTCAATAAATGTAAAGACCTACATATTTAACTGCTCGTTTTCCTTTTGTAACTAGTAGATTTATTTATTTATTTTTTTTAACCTGAAAATACTGGAATCACTCATCTCACCATTGGAATGTATCTCAGAGGACACTACTAACTCATACCTGAATAGTGATTACTTTTGAAACATGTTAGACAATCGATCATTCACCATCCATTGGAGAATTATGGAAGACTCTTACCTATTGAGACAGATCATCTTATTTTGGGACATCTTGTTAGGAAGATTTCCTCTCATTGAGCTAAAATATGGCATCCACCCTTTTTCGGGACATTTTATAATTCTGTTTTTGGGGGGCCAACCAGAAAACATTTGTAATGGGACTTCCAGAGGAGGTGTGTGATGTGATTTTAGATTGGCAGAAAGAGAAGGGTGAATATAACACTATCTTTTTGCCTAAGTAAGGGATTTGCTGAGTTGGGGCAGGACTTCTTGAGGGAGAAATAGGTAAACAGGGGACATGAAAACAACATTTATCTATGGGAAGCCAGATATTCAACATGTCTTCAATTTGCAGCTTGCCTCTCTAGAGATTTTGGAGAGATAATTTTCCCTTGAGTGAGACTGATTTCTTTCTTTTCTTTAAGCTGATACCTAGCTCCCAAAAGAAGAACTCATTCACTCTTATGTATTTTCTTGTATATTCTAATCTATGTGACTCCAATTTCTGTTTGCTATTTGCTTGAATGATAAATAGCCTTACTCCTTGAATATTACTTTTTCAGTGTGTGTGTATGTGTGTAAAACTAGTGTTTAGTAGGAAAGACCTAATCTAATACATGTAAGTTAAGATCCACCTTTCCCCTTTAGAGCAATCAGGAAAGTGACTTTGCTTTCAAACTCCTAAACATCTTATTCTTAGATCAGGGATGTTTGAAAGGGCAAATTGGTATAATTCTAACCCAATACCCTTTTTGGAAAGAGGTAAAGAAAATAGAAAATTCTTAACCATGCCCTTTCTTCTATTTCCCTCAAGGCAGAAATTCTGGTCTTTTTTTAGAGAGGGGAGGGTCAGAACCAGACCCCTATCTATGTCACCCACAAACTGCATCTATAATTTATATACCCATGTGGATATATCTTACAAGAACATATACTTATCGCATAAGTCAATTTCTTTTGCCACATTTGACAACCTTTCAAACACTGGAAAAATAACCTTTCTGCTAAATCTTCTCTTTTCCAAATTAAAAATGCTACTTTCCTTCCACTAATTCTTATAAAGCATTGTCTCCAATCCCTTCACTATCAAGGTAAACTTCCTATAGATGTGATCCAGTTTATCTATGTCTTTTCTATACTGAACTTTTAAAATTGAAGTTATCACTTCTGTTTTTGAGTTCATGCTCATTCTATAGGTTTAGTGTACTCATGAGCACAGATCTTAAACAAATATGGAGGCTTGTTAGCCGATATTTCAGTCATTTGCTCTTGAAATTATCTATAATTTATCTTCATATCTTTAATCAACTGTTTTAAATGTAGTAGCAAAGGTTCCTTAAAAAATGTTCTCAAAAGGAAAATAAAGCAGGTGAGAATACAAGCCATTCTCCAACTGATAAATGGTCAAAGGATATGAACCAGAAGTTTTTAGATGAAGAAGTCAAAGCTATCTATAGGCATATGAAGAGTGTTTTAAATCATTTTAGATTAGAAAAACACAAATTTAAATAACTAAGATATTCCCTCATACCTATTAAATTGGCTAAGATAATAAAAAAGGAAAATGGTAAATGTTGACGAGATTGAAAAACTGGGACATTAAGGCACTGTTGGTAGAGTTGTGAACTGATTCAATTATTTTGGAGAGCAATTAGGAACTATGCCCAAAGGAAACCAAAATGGACATACCCTTTAATCCAGCAATACCACTACTAGATCTGTATTCCAAAGAGATCATAAAAAAAGGAAAAGGACCCACATGTACAAAAGTATTTATAGCAGCTTTTTTTGTGGTACAAGGAATTGGAAATTGAGGGGATGCCTCTCAATTGGTGAATGGCTGAATAAGTTGTGGAATATGAATGTAATAGAATGCTATTGTGCTATAAGAAATGATGAGCAGACAGATTTCAGAAAAACCTGGAAAGACTTAACATGAACTGATGATGAGTGAAATGAGAAGAACCAGGAGAACATTGTACTCAGTAACAAGAAGAACACAGTAACAACAACAGCAACAACAACAATTCCAAAAGCCTTGAGATAGAAAATATTATCCACATCTAGAAAAAGAATTATGGCGTCTGAATGCAGATCAAAGCATACTATTTTCTTTTTTGTTTATTTTCTTTCTTGTGGTTTTTCCCTTTTGTTCTAATTCTTCTTTTTTTCACAATATGACTGATGTGGAAATGTTTAATATGATTGTACATTAATAATCTATATCAGATTGCTTCCCATCTTGGGGAGGGAAGAGGGGAAGGAGTCTGGGAGAAAAAAAAATTGGAGCTTAAATCTTATAAAAGTGAATGTTGAAGACTGAAAAAAAAAGATGGAGGCATGGAGGAAGATCTATATGGCAAAAATTTTTATAGCAACCCTTTTTGTGGTAACAAAATATTGGAAATCAAGGGAATCCCATCAATTAGGGAATGGCTGAACAAGCTGTGGTATATGAATGGGATGAAATACTATTAAACAATAAGAAATGATGAATAGGGATATTTCAGAAAAACCTGGAAAGACTTTTATGAACTGATACAAAATAAAATGATACAACCAGGAAAACATTGTGCACAGCATAAGTGTCACTGTGTGAGAAGTACAAAGGACTTCCAAAGCAAAACGCTATCTATATCCTAGGATTTTACTTTTTATTATTCTTTCTAGTGTTTTTTCCTTTTGTTCTGTTTCTTCTTTCATAACTGTGACTAATGCGGAAATATATTTTATATGCTAGCATATGTATAAACTTTTTCAAACTGCCTATCATCTTTGGAAAAGGGAAGCAGAGAAAGGGAGGGAGAAAAATTTGGAACTCAAAATCTTGCAAAAATGAATGCTAAAAATTTTCTAGACATGTAATGAGGGAAAATACTATTAAAAGAAGAGAAAAAAATCAGGGTTCTACACTAAATTTCTGGACCCAGTTTATAAAAAAAAATAATAAAAATGAAGGAAAAGTTTCCTGTGCTTTTAGAGAAGAATCTAAAACCTACAAAAGTTGACTTTTCTTTGTAGAGAATTTTGTACTTCCAGAATATGCTGCTCTTTTTATTCACTTAAACTAAGCAAGCACTATACTTATCATTCATATTTCCTATATTCTCTCTTTTCCCAGACATTAACCTTATATTATTTATTATGGATAGGAACTCAAGTTATTCCAGACAAGCCAATGAACAAATAATGGAATATGCTGGTGTAAAGAATAAGATTTCTGAGATTCTTCATAGATATGAATGATAAATGTTGTTTTTATGTGTATCCAGGCAATCAAATTGTTTTAAAATAAAAGATTTATTACTCAGTTATTGAAATAAATAAGACATATAAAGATAATAAAAAAGACATTTTTACTCATCAAACTAAAGAAACTTAACTAAACTTCAGGATACTTTAAAACTGAAAAAAGTATATGATATTATTAAAGTAAAATACAGAACCACTTTTTAGGGAGATACTGGAATGTGCTTCAGCGTATCTGATATGCCCTATATGCACTATTATGTTACCTTTTAATCTTCATTAAAGTTTTGTTGTAGAAGAGTATGCGGATACCAGTTCAAAAATGAGGGCTATTTGATGAATTTTCAATGTAAGCATTTACACCTCAAAAATTGACAAAGGCTAAATAAAATCTGGGTTTGATTTCTTGTTTTGTTTTAAAGAAATGATAAACAAAATGTTCAGATTAAACTGAAAGGTATGTTGTGTATATATTCCCTTGTAACCTTCACCCTCAGAGCCATTTTTTTTGGGGGGGGAAGGGAAAGATAGAGTGTGTTTGGGAAGATAGCAGTGTTAAGTAAGCTGGTAAGTATCTGCGGCCAGATTTATTTTTATCTCTCTCTTTCTCTATTTTTTAAAAAATTATTTTTACTTATTTATTTTAAAAATTATTGTTAATGCTTTTTATTTTCAAAACATATATACTGATAATTTTCAACATTGCAAAACCTTATGTTCCAAATTTTTTTTTTCCCTCCATTCCTCCTATCCTCTCCCTTAGAAGGCAAGTAATCCAATATATGCAAACATGTGCAATTCTTATATATACAAATATATATATATATATATATATATACATATATATATATATATATATATATATTTCCACAGTTATACAAGAAAAATCAGATCAAAAAGAAAAAATGAGAAAGAAAACAATATGCAAGCAAACAGCAACAGAAAGAGTGAAAATGCTATCTATGTTGTGATCCACACTCAGTTCTCTCTCTGGATGTAGATGGCTCTCTTCATCACTGAACAAGTAGAATTGGTTTGAATCATCTCATTGTTGAAGAGACCCAAGTCCATCAGAATTGATCATCACTTAGTCTTGTTGTTGCCATGTTTTATGATCTCCTGGTCCTGCTTATTTCACTCAGCATCAGTTGATGTAAGTCTCTCCAAGTCTCCAGGCCTTTCTGAAATCATCCTGCAGGTCATTTCTTACAGAACAATAGTATTCCATAGCATTCCTATACCCATAATTTATTCATCCATTCTCCAATTGATGGACATCCACTCAGTTTCCAGTTTTTGGCCATTACAAAGAGGTCTGCCACAAACATTTTTGCACATGTGGTCCCTTTCCCTGAGGCCAGATGTAAACTCAGATCATCCTGACTCCAAGACCAGGCTCTATCCACTATACCATCTAAAATCCCTCAAAACACTTGTTAAATATTTCCTATACAACATTGGAAGTACCTTAGTAAGTGGTGTCAAACTCAAAAAGAAACAGAGACCACTAAATCATACATAAGGCTCAATGTGGGTCACATATTGACTTAGAAAATCACACATGTTCTTACTTTAATAATAAACACGTTAAATCAAATAGGAAATACAATTAATTTGCTTACTTTTCAGCAGCAAGTTTTCATTCTTCTCATGAACAAATGCACCTGAATTACAAGATCTCCAGGGATCTAAACCAATTACTTCAACAAATGAGACTGCTAAAAGTTGGACTAGTGTGCAGAGCTCCTCCTGTGTTAAGGGTAGGCAATGTAATTCAGGACAAGATGTCAAAATCAGCTCCTTTGATAACAGCAGCAGAACCAAGCAGTTGAAAGGACAGACAGTCTTTTGCTGTAATTGCAGGCAAAATATGGTGTGGAGTGTGATAGTGAGTGTATGGGAGTATGTGACCTGGATCTGGTTTTCCAGAAAATGAAGACCCCTGGATTGTCATTGGGAAACTGACAGTGCAGAAAAGGGGGCTGCAATAGGCCCTGTCCTCCACTTCTCTTCTCCATTAACCTTTCCTGAATTTACTTTTTATTTATTTATTTTTAGGTGGGATAGGATGTGGCCCACTATAAGGTTTTATTTTGCTTTTTAATCTAATCACTGCTACTTAGAAATTCTTTTGCTTAATGATTATTCACTACTTATCATATATACTTTTTAAATGGCCAAGAATGGTGCATCCTATTGTACATAATATATGTTTGTGCTAATTCTGACATCAATTTGGTGAGCTCCAGGAAGGTAAAGAAGAGGGAAAAGTTGTCTAAGGAGGGTTAAAGCTCTGAGCTTTGGTAAGGTTAAAACTCTAACCAAAGGATTGAATCTGTGATTAGCTACTGTACGTACGTTCAGTCTGGATTAGATAGGGAGATCTAGACTTTTATTTTCATTCATTCATTCATTCATTCATTCATTCATTCATTTATTTTTGCTGAGGCAGGAAGTGTTAAGTGTCTGAGACCAAATTTGAACTCGGGTTCTCCTGACTTTCTAGACTTTTATTTTTAAAAAATACTATTGATACTCTTTCAAAAATATATTATCACTTTCCAATGTCTCTTGGAAACACCTCACCACTACCCTCACCACTGGAAGAACTTTCTCTTTTTCCCTTTTTTCTTCCCTCCCCTCCTCCCTCCCTCTCTCTGTCTCTCTCTCTCTCTGTCTCTGTCTCTGTCTCTGTCTCTGTCTCTTGAAGCAAAGCAAATATAAACATTGACCCTATTGGTCCAACTATTCCTTATTTCAAATCTATTATCCAGCACTTTTTAATTGAGAGGCAGGTGGCGTGTTTCACAGTTAGATCTCTAGAGTCAAAATTGGTATTAATGAGAGTTCTAAGGTTTCTCAGTACTGTTTTCCTTTATATTATTGTGATTGCTGAATAATTTTTCTCTGTTTGCTTCGCTCTGTATAAGCTCATATAAGCCTTCCCAGGTTTCTCTAAAGAATTACTTTTTTTATCTTTTAAATTTTATTTATTTATTTATTTTTACAATGAACAAGCATTTATTTTTGCTCTCTCTCCCACTTCCTTCATTGGAAAAAAAAGTAAAACAAAACCATTGTAACAAATATGTACCATCAAGCATTCCACATTGGCCATGTCTAAAAATGTGTCTCATTTTGCATATTGAATTTAATATCCCTCTTCCAGAATGTACAAATAGTTTATCGTTAGTCTTCTGAAATTGTGGTTAGTCATTTCAATTATCAGTTGTTGTTGATTGCGTTGTGAACTGATCTAATCATTCTAGAGAGCAATTTGGAATTATATCCAAAGGATTATCAAATTGTCCCTATCCTTTGATTCAGCAATGTCTCTACTGGGTCTGTATCCCAAAGAGATCATAAAAAAAGGAAAAGGATCCATATGTGCAAAAATGTTTGTAACAACCCCTTTTTGTAGTGGCAGCTGAGTGGATGCCCATCAGTTGCCGAATGGCTGAATAAGTTATAGTATATAAGTGTCATGGAATATTATTGTTCTATAAGAAACAATCATCAGGGTGACTTCAGAAAGGGCTGAAGAGACTTACAGGAACCAATGCTAAGTGAAATGTGTAGAACTAGTAGAACATTATACATGGCAACAATAAGATTATGTGATGATCAACCATGATGGACATGGCTCTTTTCAGAAATGAGGTGATTCAGTCCAATTCCAATAAACTTTGTGATGGAGAGAGTCATTTGCATCCATAGGAAGGACATTAGGGACTGAATGTGGATCACAACATAGTATTTTCACTTTTTTTGTAGTTGCTTGCTTTTTGTTTTCTTTCTTATTTTTTCTCTTTTTGATATGATTTTTAATTTTTCTTGTGCAGTATGAAAAATGTGGAAATATATATAGAAGAATTGCATATGTTTAACCTATATTAAATTACTTGCTGTCAAGAGAAGGAGGTAAGGGGAAGCAAGGGAGGAAAAAACTGGAACACAAGTTTTTGCAAGGATGAATGTTGGAAACTATCTTTGCATGTATTTTGAAAATAAAAAGCTATTATTTTAAAATAGAAAAATTCTTTGTCTTTGTAATGACATTTATGTAGGAAATTTCTAGTTCTATATACATCACTCTACATCAGTTCATTAGAAACTTCCCATTCTTCCCATTCCTTGTTTTTTTGCAGCACAATATCTTATTGTATGCATATGTTGAATTTTGTTCAGCTACTTCTTAATCTATAGGGACCTACTTTACTTTTGAATTCTTTGGTGCCAACTGTGACATCTTAGTAAAATCATTTAATTTCTTTGAAACACAGAGTCCTTTTAAATTAAATGACAGGATTAAATGACCATGGAGGTCCTTTGTATACAAACTCAAAATTTATAATTCAAAGAGATTATTTTTTCTTTAGAGGTGGAGAGAAAGGGAAAAATACCTAGAAAATTAGATTTTTTGTTTATTAAAGCTTTTCATTTTCAAAACATATGCATGGATAATTTTTCTTTTTTTTAATTATAACTTTTTATTGACAGAACATATGCCTGGGTAATTTTTTTTACAACATCATCCCTTGTTCTCACTTCTGTTCCGACTTTTCCCCTCCTTCCCCCCACCCCCTCTCCTAGATGGCAAGCAGTTTTGTACATGTTAAATATGTTATAGTATATCCTAGATATAATATATGTGTGCAGAACCAAAGAGTTCTCTTGTTGCACAGGGAGAATTGGATTCAGAAAGTAAAAATAACCTGGGAAGAAAAACAAAAATGCAAACAGTTTACACTGTTTGTTCTTTCTCTGGGTGTAGTTGATTCTGTCCATCATTGATCAATTGGAACTGAATTAGATCTTGTCTATGTTGAAGATTTCCACTTCCATCAGAATACATCCTCATACAGTATCATTGTTGAAGTGTATAATGATTTCCTGGTTCTGCTCATTTCACTCAGCATCAGTTGATGTAAGTCTCTCCAAGCCTCTCTGTATTCATGCTGCTGGTCATTTCTTACAGAGCAATAATATTCCATGACATTCATATACCAGAATTTACCCAACCATTCTCCAATTGATGGACATCCCTTCATTTTCCAGTTTCTAGCCACTACAAAAAAGGGCTGCCACAAACATTTTGGCACATACAGGTCCCTTTCCCTTCTTTAGTATTTCCTTGGGATATAAGCCCAGTAGTAGCACTGCTGGATCAAAGGGTATGCACAGTTTGATAACTTTTTGGGCATAGTTCCAGATTGCTCTGCATGGATAATTTTTCAACAATGACCCTTGCAAAACCTTATGTTCCAATTTTCCCTCTCTTCTCCCATCTCCTCCCTAGATGGCAAATAGTCCAATATATGTTAAACATGCAAAAATATATGTTAAATCCAACATAGGCATACATATTTATATAATTATTTTGCTGCATAAGAAAAATCAGATGAAAAAGGGAAAAAATGAGAAAGAAAATAAAATTCAAGCAAACAACAAAAAGAATGAAAATGCTATGTTGTGGTCCACATTCAGTTACCATAGTCCTTTCTCTGGGTGTAGATGGCTCTATTCATCACAAAATCATTGGAACTGGCCTGAATCATCTTATTGTTGAAAAGAGCCACGTCCATCACACTTGATCATTGTATAATTTTGTTTTTGCTGTTATAATAATCTTCTGAGTCTGCTTATTTCACTTAGCATCAGTTCATATAAGCCTCTAAAATCATCCTGCTGATCATTTCTTATAGAACAATAATATTCCATAATATTCATATGCCATATATATTCATATGCCATAATATTCATTCAGCCATTCTCCAACTGATGGGGATCCACTCAATTTCCACTTTCTTGCCACTACAAAAAGGGCTGCCACAAATATTTTTGCCACATGTGTGGCCTCCTGTAAGATCTCTTTGGGATATAGAAAACACTGTTGGATCAAAGGATATGAACATTTTGCTAACCCTTTGGGCATAGTTCCAAATTTCTCTCCAGAATGGTTGGATTAGTTCACAACTCCACAAACAATGTATTAGTGTCCCAGTTTTCCCATATCCCCTCCAACATTTATCATTATCTTTTCCTATCATGTTAGAAGTGTGTATTGGTACCTTAGTTGTCTTAATCTGCAATTCTTTGATCAATAGTGATTTAGAACACTTTTGACTAGAAATAGTTTCAATTTCATCTGAAAATTGTCTGTTTATATCCTTTGACCATTTATCAATTGGTGAATAGCTTGAATTCTTATAGATTTGAGTCAGAAAATTAGTTTTTAAAGGAAGGAAAGAGCTTCAACAGAAGAAAATTAGTGATGGGACAAGATAGAGTGGGAGAAATTCAAGTGAATTCATATGAGCAAAAACACTGAGAAGGAAGGAGAAGAAGGGACAAAAAGGAAATCAATTAGCTGGAATATAAACTGCTGATTACTCATTCTACTATTATAAGACAAGATGACAGTGAAAATATTGGTTTGCAATCATGAGTTTAGAATCAGAAGGAAATTGAGAAATAATCTAATTCAATCTCTCATTTTACAGGGCAGGAAATTGAGACCCAAGAAACTGGGTTTAAGTGATTTGCCCAAAGTTAGACCTGTAGTGAATATCAGAGGCAGGATTTGAACCTGCCCATTTCTATTTCTGGAACCAGGATTTTTTCCTGTTCTACCACTCTGCCTCAAGTCAGAGCACTTGCAATTTGGCTCTCTGATTTTTGCATTTAAATGGACTCTATTACTTTTTATCTGTGTGTTTTCTAGACCTTAGTTTCTTCATACATAATATGGAGGAAATTGGACTAGAAGATCTCTAAAGCCCCTTCCTGGTCTAAAAACTATAAAATGGAAGGAGAGTAGTAATAACTGATAAAGCTAAAAAGATACAAATCTATAATGTCAGAACTTGAAATGCAGATGATGACAAATAGGACTCAAACACACAAGTCAATTTTCCTCTTCTGAAATGTAAGCATTCATTCTCAGGATGAAAACTAAATCATTAGATTGTTTTCCCATTAACCTATAAACTATAGCCTGTAGCCTAAACTCACAATGTTCTAAAATAATGCAGTTAGCATCCTGGCCACTGGATGTTACTGTTGTTCCAAGCATATCATTTATTTGTGAGTGATAACTTGAATTTTAAAAGTAGTATTTTATCAGTCTGTGAGAAGAATATTTTATCCAGAACTTAATTACTTAATTCTTTAATTACTTAGGTAATTAGAGAAAACCACAGTCTAAAGTTTCTAGAAAAAAGTCCAGATCAAGCAATAGGATACTAGCTCAGAAAGAAATTAGTTGCCTGGATAAGTTTTGATTAATGAATACTTAGCTAACATAATCTTCCTTTAAAGAACATAAAAGTGAAATATTAATTAGTAAAGATCTAGGTGAAATAGAATGCATCTTACTATAGTAAAGGCAAAATTTAAGCCAACATGTTTATTTAAATAGTCATAAGAATCTGAAGTCATTTTTTTTCTAATCAACTAAAGGGTCTCAAGAGTGCCACTAGGGAAACTGAGTCAATAGGACATTGAAAATGAAAACTATGGAGTATGAACTAGGGCAGGAAGGACTTGGCAAGAGAGTTCTTGGTTTGCATACGTAAAACTTGGCCCTGCTCCCTTTCTGATCTTCTGTGGATTTCACCTTGGAGAGGGATTTGAAAATTTAACATTCAATTCAAATGTTTCCATTAAGCCAGTCCAACATTCTGTCCCATTTGGATACTAGTTCTGGGGTTGGAGAAATGGGGGGTAAGGACAGATAGATCTTTATGTATCAGACAATGTATTGAGAAATCAATATAGCTCCTCTTCTCTAGGAGCTTACTTTTAAAGAAGGGATGGCAAAACACAGAAAGAAACTAGAAAATAGAGGAGGAAGAGAGGAGCAGAGTATTGCTAGGAGCAAGGCAGGTAAGGAACATAAGAAAAGAACATTGAACTAAAAATCAGTCATAATCTCTGAATCTCAGTTTCTAAAATGAATGAACTAAGTCCAAACATCATATAAGATTTTCCAATTGAATTCATTCCTACTTAAAGATTATCTGAGCTTCCCTAATCTCTTTCCCTAAATCCATGAGGAGAGAATGCTGAATTCCATTCCAGATGCATAATTTTCCTGCTAATAATAACTCACTTTATAAAAGTAACCCATACTTGTAATGTTCTGGTTAGCTTACTGGAGGTCTTGGGACCAACCTTCATTTCAGCAGAGTAATCACCATGAGACTAGCCAGGGATAAAGTCCAAATTCTTTATTATCTCCTTCACAGTCTGTCTCCTTCACTTGGGGCCTGGCTAGCTTTCTGGAGGCCCTTCAGATGGGACTTGGTTTCAGTGGCGAAATGAAGGAGAGCCACCAGGAGCCTGATCAAAGATGGAATGCCTCTCTCCCAGTCCTTGTTGGCTTTTATATACTCTATTATGATTATATCATCGTAGGTGTCCATTTTGTAGAATAGGTGTCAATCTTGTAGAACTATATTAAGTACTAAGTACATATACTGAATTAGAGAACTATTAACCACTATGCTAAACTAGATAACCATTGTCTTATCAATTCCTCTGAGTTAACACCTTGTTTCAGGTATGCTTCTTCCGAGTTCTGGCTCTCTACACATACTGTTTTAGAATTTTAAGGTTCACATTGTTCTTTCTGCATTACAATCCTGTATTATGGACATTATAAGAATTTTTCCCATCTTATAAACTAGGAAAGTAAGACTGAGAATTTAGGTATACCATTGTCACAAGCCAGGGTTATCATGATTTTAAGTCCAGTGCTCTTTTTAAAAATAATAAAATTTAATTACCTTTCATTTTTACCTCATCTTTACTTCCCAATATATTCCTAGTTCTTCCTCCATGGAATCAGCCATCTCTTGATTCAGTGAATAACAAGGAAGAAAGAAAAACCAATTGTGCAAATTTTATGTGGCAACAATACAGTTGGCAAATCTTACAATATAGTTCTTAATAGCCTTGCTGCCACTATAGATAGTATTGTTCCCTGTATTCATACACAAGGTGCCTGTAGAGAGTCAAATGTAAAGTACAAAAGGTAATATAAGCATATATATAAAGAAGAGAAGGGGTACTTTGGAACTTTAGGACCTGGGAATCCTTTTCTCCTTTGAAGAAGTCCCCACTAAGCTCACTTCTGAGCAGTGTACTGTTAACACATGATCCATTCTCCTCAATTAGCTGTGCTCATTGCAGAGTTGGACGTTTTAGATCATCCAATCATTGCTAGATAAAGTCAAGCCCATTACTTTGGGCTTCTCACTAAGTTATGGCTGCTTCCAATTCTAGTTGTCAATTGAAACTCTTTAACAATCAAAGGATATGCATAGACAATTCATTCATATGAAAAAAATCTATTGATTAGATAAATACAAATTAAAACAATTCTGAGGTACCACCTCACACTTCTCAGCTTGGCTAAGATGAAAGGAAATGATAATAATAATTGTTGGAAGAGATGTGGGAAAACTAGGATCCTAATGCATTATTGGTGGAGTTGTGAAATGATCCAACTATTCTGCAGAGCAATTTGGAACTATGCCCAGAGTTCTAAAACTGTGCATATTCTTTGATCCAGCCATGCTAGTGGGTCTATGTCCCAAGGAAATCATAAAGGAGGGAAAAGGATCCTTTTTTCTTTCTTTTATTGATGTGGAATGTTAGAAATGTTTATTATTATTATTATTATTATTATTATTAAGCACCAGCTTAACATTGCAAAAATTCTCAGTGATCCTTAAATCCCAACATTCTTAATAAAGGATTTCCCCAGTAAGGACGTATCTTCTCTTCCTCAGTATAAACTATTATGAAAGTGTACATCTTCCTGCCAAACAATAGATGTTTTTGCAATGGGTATGGCTGAACAAGATATGGTCACTGTCCAGGCCAGGAAAGACTTTGTTCATGAACTACCTGTTCACAAAGCAAGTCTACCACTTGCTAGATTGCCAGTATGAGAATCAAAGATCTTCTGACAAAGTCTTAAGTCAGTTTGTTGCTGCAGCTGCTGTTAAGTAAGCCCTCTTTACTTCATCTTCTTGCTTATTTGCAAGTTTGGAATAAATGGCATTAAAAGGGAAGCCTGAGTCTCCAGGATTAAGAAAATTAGCAGTGTCCAATGTATACATTTTTTTTTTCTCTTTGAGAACTTCTTGAGTTGCATTTCTGTAATTTCTTTAAGATTCAGAAATGTAAAGAGTTATGTAGATTAATGTTCTATCAGCTTCATTCTTTTGAATTTTTGAAGATTTTGAAGAAGACATTGGCCTTGAAATAACAGATAACTTCATCCATGATATTTGTATATTTTGTTTTTCTCAGAGTAGTTCCTAAGTTTAAATTTAGATTGGTTTCTAATGCATAACAGTGGCAAGTTTCTATTTAGTTTGAGATGGAGCTCTATGAGAAAGGAGTGGTACGTCAGCATCTTGGCAGCCCACCTAGGAGTTCTGGCTAGCAGAAGATATTGGGTCCTGTCAGATACCCTGGCATTTCAGTCTGTAGACCCCTATAATTTTCTTAAGTCTAGACAATCAACAAAACAATAACTGAAGCCCTGATTTGTTTGCTCTCTGATTTTATTTCCTTTGTAGAGCTAGTTTGAACTGCTCTAGCATATTCCTACAAGACAGTCATGTGGAAGATAGGGCAACTGCTTCTCCTGTTCCTCCTGAGCAGTTTACAAAATTTATGCCTGCTCTGTCAGGAAAACACACACACACACACAAAGGCAAGGGAAAACTATAACAATCCTTTTGTATCCAAATTTAATTCTGATTCTTACTTTCTAAGTCATCTGCCTTTCTGCAGATCAATGAAACCATTTTGAAGATTTTTTTTTTGTCATCAAAGAATACAAACATTTAAGTCATTTTAGTTAAACCAGCTTCCAAATTCTTAATATTAGGTTGGCAGTATTCATAGAATATCTGCTTACACCTCAAAGATTGGGCCCTCATTGGCTAGAATTACATGAATGATAAATTAAAGTTTCAAAAATAACTGCCTAGCCCTACCCTTGTTTCTTTGCAGAGCTTGGGGATTATGGATATGTAATATTACATATATGGTCATTTCTTCCCTTCCCCCTCTCTATTATATAGGTTAGTTTCCTGGACTGTTTTTCCTTCGGTTTTTAAAAATGCTTTGTTACCAAGACTGGTCTGTAGGAAAGGGTAAGAATGGGGAAGAAGACATTTGAAAATGTAGAGGATATAAAAACAAAAGGCTTCAATAATAATTTTGTATTTTTTTTTAAGTAAGTGCCCCAAAGGAAGCAACCTTTGAGTATTAGAAAGAACACTGGAGGGGCAGCTACATGACACCATGGATAGAACATTGACCCTGAAGTCAGAGAGAATCTGACTTCAAATCTGATCTCAGACACTTACTAGCTATGTGATCCTCATCAAGTCACAGAACCTTTATTGCCCCCCAAAAAAGAAAGAAGGAAAGGAAAGAAGGAAGGCGGGAGGAAGAAGGAAAGGAAGAAAGAAACAAAGAAAGAAAAAAGAAAGATCATTGGATGGGAGGGAAAAAATTGTTGTTCAAGGCTTGATTGCCACTTTATATGTAGTCTTGGATAAATTGCCTCACCTATTCTGTCCTTAGTTTATTTATAAAGGGGAGAGGAAAGAGGTTGACCTAATTAATCTCTAAGGTCAATTCTTCCACATGTTGATAAGGGGAAGAGAAAAGTGTAAGAAACATAAGAGCAAAAAAAAAGGACTTTTTTTTTTTCCAGGTTAGAATAGCCAATGTTGTGTCTAAAGAAAGGAAAGCTAGAGAGACCATAGAGAAAGGTATTCTGAGTCTCCCAGAGTCACTGGTCTCAATGTATTTGAAGGTTTGTTTTTAAATTATAAGAGTAGGGCTGATGTCTAAAAATCTTCTTGCTTCAGAAATCCTAATAAAGTCTTTTATTTAAGGGGAAAGGAAAGAAGGAGGGAAGAGAATGTGAAAGGAAGGTTCCAGAGTGCTATACACAAGCTCCTCAGCAAATAGGATGAACAGAATTCAAGCTACCAATAAAAGACCTGGAGTACTATTCCACCTCTTCATGGAATCCACCTAGTCTTAAAGGTCAAACTGCTTTCCTCCATTCTACTAAATGTCTTAGATTTGTATAATCTTAGGAGAACTATAGCGGTGAAGGGTTAAAATGAGATAAATAGGATTTAAAACTGATAGCATTTGGGGACTTTTATAGGTTGTGACACCTGACCTCAAGGCACCCCAACAGAGTGCCTTCCTTCTCCCACTCTGCTATTCAGGGTTCTCTTGCAGTTTATATATCAGAATTTCCCAGTCACAAGAGCAGCATTTATTCATTCAAACATTTACTAAGTCCCTACTGTGTGAGATCATTATGCTAAGATCTGGGGGAAAAAAAAAAGATCTGGGGGCGAAAGAAAGTTTGGATAAGCAATATTTCCTGCCTTCATGGAGCTTACAGTCTAATCAAAGAGTAGCATGTATATACACATAATTGTACTGCACAGCACTTCATGATAATCAATCAAAAAGTATTCATCAAGCCCTGACTATGTGCCAGAAAATGCTAATAAAGATAAAAGTTAAAACATGCTGCTTTCAAAAACTGACATTCACATAATTAAAAAAAATGATTCTCGAAGTATTTTGCATACATTATCAGTACAACCCTGTGATGTAGATTTTACAAATATGATTATCTCTATTTACAATTGAGATAAATGAAATCCAGAGAAGTGATTTGTCTAAGTGGGATTCTAACCCTGGTTTCTCTTAAGTCTAAGTAACCAGTTTGTCACTGATAAATGTTGTAATAAAAATAATAATGGCTCCCATTTACATAATGGCTTAAGATTTGCAAAATACACCCCTATCAATAACTTTTTTTTTAAATTTAATTTTTAAACATTTTTTTTGACAGTACATATGCATGGTTAATTTTTTACATTATTTATCCCTTGCACTCCCTTCTGTGCCGAATTTTCCCCTCCTTCCCTCCACCCCCTCCCTAGATGACAGGCATTCTCATACATGTTAAATATGTTATAGAACTATCAATAGCTTTTTGGGATAAGTTGTGTCAGTAATTTTTCCCTATCTTCAGGTAAGGAAACTGAGGCTCAGAAACTTATTTAAGGTCGCATAGATAAAAGTTTCAGAGCTAAAATTTGAGTTCAGATGCTCAAATCCAACCTCTTATCTTCAAGAGGATAAGACATAAGCTGAGATAATAATAGGGTACAACATTAACACAGATGGGCCTCTAGGGAGTGGTGAAACAAAGAACTATATGAAGACTTAGGAGCAGTAGAATGAAGTCATCCAAGATCAGATGTCAAAGACTTATAATGCTGCCCTTCACAATCTCTCACAGCAGTATTTGCATTTGAAACCAATCCCCAAAGGAGCAAGAATATTTTGCTTTTTTTTTTTTAATTTTAAAAATATGTTTTATTTATTTAGTTCTAAAATTTCTCAATTATTGCATTAAAAATTTTTAAACTCATTTTAAAAAATTTTGAGTTCTAAGTTCTCTCCCTCCCTCCTCCCCCACTACTTAAGAAGGCAAGCAATATATCAATGTTAAGCAAGGATATTTGTGCATAATAAGTATTTAATAATAGGTAATTATAACATTAATAATCACTTGTTTAATAAACACCTTTATTTAACAAATATACTTTAAAAAGAAGGAAAAGTTTACAGCTTTCTTGTTTTTCTGTATATAGTTAGAAGTTGGTGTTTTGTTGGTGATTATTGAACTCATAAGAAAAATATTTTATTAGAAAACAAAGAGGGAGAAAAGCAATGCAATAAAAAAAAAACCCAAATCCTTAGTGATGGAATTTCAGACGTAAGGGTTTTGGGGAACACTTAATTGGGAGTAGAAAAGCCTTCCCAGTACTGCTTCAAATCACACCCTACGATAGAACACTAACCCATTTCACTAAGGAATTATTGACCTTGTCTGAACAAGTAATCAGAGGGGAGCAGATTGTCTTGGCAATTTTGTGCTGTCCTCCCTCTCCTAGAACTGTAAGTAATTAGGCTTACAGCAGCTGGTGGAGGGCATAGGGCCAAGGAATTAGCTTTAAATTCTATGGGTAGCAGGTGCAGGGACAGTGCTGAGAGTAGGGGATCCATTGTGCAATAATAGCCTGGAGTACTTAAGCTACCTCCTCATCCTCATGCTGATATTTATCACGTACCTTTCTGCAGAATTGGACTCCCTCCCTAGAGCATGCTGGAAAAATCCTCAGGATTTCAAGCCACTGTTTCCAGTTTCCTTCTGCTGCTTCTCTTTTAGAAAAATGCAAAATGTAGATTATTCACAGGCCAGATCCCTGGGGGTGTGTGTGTGTGTGTGTGTGTGTGTGTGTGTGTGTGTGTGTTGGGAGTGGAGGTGGGGGTGGGGAGTCCAATTCTGTCCTTTGCCGAACAGACTTTGGTTGTGGGTAGGAGGGTGAGGTCTTTGGGAGTACCAAATGGTCTCAGAAAATTATGTATTTTCTCCAGTTAAGGCACTTAGTTTATTAAGGAGCTCAATTTTTTTTTTAATTTAACAGATGAGAAAAACCAAGAGAAAATTTATTGAGTCCCCCAAATTTGTAATGACTTTTTCACCGAGAAAAAATAAAGATCATTCTGTTCTAAGAGTCCTTACCTAAACCCCATTCTTTTTTTCTCTCTCTTTGGGAGCTTAGTCATTTATTAGTCATCATTTATTTAGTCGTCAATTTAAAAGATTAAAATTGTTTTTACATATCATTGGGAAAATAATAAAAAAATTTTTTTACATCTACTTGTTTCCAAAGATACTTCTTGTATTCTAAATGTTCTGGACACTATTCATTAGACTAACAAGCCAGAGAGGTATGTGAATATAATGAAATATTAATAATCATAATCATTTTACATGGTGGTTTTGCTTTGTAATACACTTTGTTGGAGTGCCAGAAGAAAGATGTTTGGGGTTCAGGTAAATAGTCTGCAGCATTTTAAAAAAGAACAATAAAAAAAATCAATCTCAAATATACCTAAATAATAAATACTTGAACTAGTCATTGCTGGTTTTTATTGGATAATTAGGAAGTGATATTTAAGGCTGATACTTGTTTGTTCCTTGCTGAAAAGGGAGAGTGACCAAGTTAAAGCTCAGAAAACCAAATTTGGGTATAGCTTGTTGGACATGCACACTCCTGACTAAGAAGATAAGTAATTTGATATTTGGTTATATATCTGTAGTTAGGCAAAACACATTTCTATGTTAAGTCATGCTGAAAAGAAAACAGACCACCCCTCCCCCCAAATAAAAAAAATAAAGAAAAAGTATCTTCATTCTGTATTCAGGCTTTACCTGTTCTTTCTCTGGAGATAGATATCTTTCATCTTAAATTCTTCAGAATTTTCTTGGATAGTTGTATTGCTGAAACTAACTAAGTTATTCAAAGTAGATAATCATACAGTATTGCTGTTACAATGTTCAATGTTCAAACTACAATGTTCTGTTTTTGTTTAACTTTGCATCAATTCATGTAGGTTGGAAATAAGCTGACTTTGTTCAAAATTCTGAGGACCAATGACAGTCACTGAGAACTTTAGGAAGGAGAAAGATGCAGAAAAGTTATCTTATTTGAGACATGAATGTGAATGTGTGTGTCAGAGTGCTATACTGGCTAACTCTAAGTAAGCACTTACATATCTCTCCTCTCCATCCTTTCTACCTCCACCCCATGTACCTAGAATATTATTGTCATTAATAGTTGTATGTAAATTTATTTTAATTTATATTATATGTTATATTTTATATAAATAAAATTGTAATTAATTAATAACCTAATGTTATGTTATTATTGTGGACAGTGGAGAGCAGGAGCTATAGGGACAATCCAGATATTGTCAGAAATTGATTAACATGCTGGGGAAGATTGAGCTGTCAGGGCATTCAAAAGTCTGCTTTTTTCCATTGCCTGTTAGTGAGAGCTTACATCAAAGCTCTCTAGGTAGATTGTGTGGGACAATCACTTCCTGTTTCCTTCTGCCCTGGGAAGGGAGGAAGAGAGAGGAGTGAGACGCAGAATGCTACTTTAATGGCTATACTCTGTTCTCTAACTCCTACAGTTCGAATTCTTATGTTTTTTCATTTGTCTGATGTGGGAGCTTCTCCTCCACTACGCTCTTTGACCCCATGGTCAAAAGGACCAGGTTTAATTCTGAGGGAATCTGACTCCAAAATATATGGTATCTTTTTTTTTTTTTCTTTTCATATTCTTTGTCTTACTTTATCCACTTTTAACATATGTCCCATATCTAGAATATCCTAAAAAAAAAAAAAGGAATTAACAAAATTCTCTTTACTTCATTTTGTATCAGATCATGTATGTCTTCTCAGTTTTCTCTGAAACCATTTCCCTTCTCATTTCTTACAGCACAATATGTATTCATATACTATAACTTATTCATTCCTCAATTGATGGACACTACCTCAGTTTCTAATTCCTTGCCAACAAGAAAAGAGTTGCTATAGATATTTTTGTACATATGGATCTTTTTCCTCTTTCTTTGATCTCTTTGAGGTGTAGACCTAGAAAATATTTTGCTGAGTACAAGGTAGAAGGTGGTAATCTCTTCTGTGTTCACCTTATGTGGCCACGGGGTAAGACTGTAAGAGATATGTGGTAGTCCTAGTACAGGGGATAATTGGGAGAGATTGTACCATTGAGGGGATAAGATGTACAGACCCAGTCATTGACTTTTATATTTCTGAGACCATAGCTTAGGAAATAGGAATGACTGCCTAAACCACTAATCCTTGCCCTGGACAATGGCTAAAGCTTCCAAAGGAAAAAATTTGTGTGGCTTGGAGGCAAAGCATTGAAAGACAGAACAAAGTACAATATGGGAGCCAACAAAAAAAGAGAGAAAGAAAAAAAAAAAGCAAACAAGCTTTATTGAGAAAAAATGCTCACAAAAATGAGGGGACCATCACTGGAACTCAGGTAACTCTGCTTGGGTACATGGTGGAAGGTGGGGACAAAAGTGGTGAAAGGCAGTGAATTTTTATAGAGTTTTTATCTAAGTCAAACAGGAATAGATTTTGGGAGAAGAAAGTGGGAGCTTAGACCTGGTGTACAGGTCATGATCCAAACAAGAACTGGAGTTCATTCATGCTGGAGGTATTGGCAGGCTAGTTGAAATCTAAACTTTCCACTCGTGTGAAAAGGGACATTTAGCTGTCACTGCTGACCTTATTTTGGCCATGTCAACTCAGGGGATTGGAACTTCCCCAGCTTTTCCATTTAGCAGGGCCGAGAGGTTATTGAGGTCCTTACACATGCTAAACAGACAGTTTAGAAACACTTCAGACCTTGTCTGAGCATCTACACAAGTTCCATATCTTAGGGCCAGACAGGCAAGTGGGCTTCCTGGGGGTGATCATTCTTTCCTATGAGAAAAGTGGAGGTGTGGGAAGCACCTTTCACAACGAATAGGAAAGATTGCTCAGGGGAGAGAGGAAACTTATATAATGAGAAAAGCACTGCATTTGGAGTCAGCAGGGAAGGAAATAACTATTTATATAGTACCTCCTATGTGCCAGACACTGTGCTAAATGCTTTTTTTTTTTTTTTTTAAACAAATATTATCTTGAATGGGGTCACATTACTAGTAAGTATTTACAGTCACATTTGAACTCAGGCCTTCCTGACTCCAAGCTCAGTGCTCTACTCATTGTATAACCAGGTGCCTTTGATCAGCAGCAGATCTTAGTTAGAATCCAGGAATTACTTATATTATCTTGGGCAAACTGCTTTACCCATCTATAAAAAGCAGAGTAAAGAAGAAGAAAGAGGCCATGCTATCTCTTCAAGCTCCTAATCTCATGATTACCAAGAATACTAAGTCCCTGGTTTTCTGAAATGCTCCAAATTTTAAATATTCTTTGCCCTTGTCCCCTTGAAACATTATCAAAATTTTAATACTTTGACAAATGTTAAACAAATCAAATCAGGAAGCATCATAAAGCAAAATCTATAAATGTCCCAAGAGGAATAAAAACAAGATGAAGATTAAAAAATTCTTCATAAAAACACTCATGTATAAGTGCATGCCAGGTTGCTTGTATCTTAACAGTCTAAGTCTTTGTAATCATTCTGTCTGTGGCTCTTGGGGTTTCAGCAGCTGGCAGGCTGCATTAGGGTGGTAACCCATAGGGAGTGGCTATAAAATTAAACTCTTCAGAAAGCCCATGAATCTCATATTGTCTGTGCTAATAGAAACCCTTCATAATCATCCTGATTTGGGGGACAAAGATACTCTTTCAAATATCTCAGTTTTTAAGCAAACTTGCATAATGCCCAAAGGGCTATCAAATTGTGCATACCCTTTGAACCATCAATGTCTCTACTGGGTCTATCCCAAAGAGATCATAAAAAAAGGGAAAGGATCCAAATGTGTAAAAATGTTTGTAGCAGTTCTTTTTGTAGTGACAAGAAACTGGAAATTGAAATTGAGTGGATGCTCATCTGGCTGAATAAGTTATGGTATATGAATGTAATATGAATATTAATGTTCTATAAGAAATGATGAGCAGGCAGATTTCAGAGAAACATGGAAAGACTTACATGAACTGTTGCTGAGTGAAGTGAATAGAACCAAGAGAATATTGTACACAGCAACAAGACTGATGATATTCGTGATGGACTTGCTTCAAGGCAATTCCAATAGACTTGTAATAGAAAGAATTACTAGTATACAAAGAGAGATCTATGGAGACTAAATGTAGATCAAAGCATGGTGTTTTCACCTTGTTTTGGTGGTGATGGCATTTGTTTGCTTAGTTTTTGTTTTCTTTCTTGTGTTTTTTTTCTTTATTTGATTTTTTTTGTGCAGCATAAAGAATATGGAAATTTTTTTTTGTTTTTTGTTTTTTTTTGAATCAGACAATCAAAAAGTGCTTATTAAGTGCCTATCATATGCTAGGCAGTAGGTATACAAAGACCAAAAATGAAATGGCCCCTGTTCTCAAGATTACATTCTAATATTCAGAGTAATCTGATAATTTACATGGGGAATACAGAGATAGTTAAGACATAAATAAAGCTTTCAAGGAGTTTAGAACCTTTATTCTATATCCAGCCAATTCTATTCTATATTGTCTTATTCCCTTGCCCTTTCTTTCTTCTCTGTGCTCATCTTCTGTCAAACCTTCAACCTGAATTACTTTCTCCATTTCACTTTTTCTGCTGCTAATTCCTTGCTGCTAAATGGAAATGGAGGAAATCAAATAGCCTTGTTAACTGAGTACAATATTAACTCAAATTATCTAATTTCTAGTGGTCTCTCTCTCACTGTGTGGCAACGCAATTCTTTTTTTTTTTTAAATTATAGTTTTTATTTACCAGATATATGCATGGGTAATTTTACAGCATTGACAATCACCAAACCTTTTGTGGAAATATATTTGGAAGAATTGCACATGTTTAATCTATGGTGGATTGATTGCTTGCTGTCTAGGGGAAGGGAAGGGGGATGGAAGGGATAAAAATTGAAAACAAGGTTTTGTAAAGGTGACTGCTAAAAACTATTTCTTAGTTTTTGCAAAATTTTTTAGTTTTTATGTAAAATTTAGAGGGAAAAGTTATTAAAAGTCTCAGTTTTTGATTTGGTAAATAAGATCATTAACAAGGAGTAATAATTGTGTACCTCCTTTTGAAAAGGGAAAACTATTATCAGAGGAATAGGAGAGAGAATAGTAAATAAATATGATAGAAGGTAAACAAGATAACTAGGCTACAGACCTTCATGTCCAGAAGGGATAGGATAAGTACAAATAGGTAGTTTTTCTTTGAAGTATTTGTAGAAAAAAATAGAACACTACATTTACCTCAAGGAGGTCAAAGACAGAGGGGAAAGTCCCATATACCCAATTATATTTATAGTTGTACTTTTTGTGGTAGCAAAAAATTAGAAGCAAATTTTTGTCTACTCACCAATCAGGGAATGGGTCAACAAATTATGATAAACAAATGTGAAGTAAAATAAGATCATTGTAAATGGATATTCTAACTATAGTCGTAACTATAGGACTATATTAATATCTAAAACTGAGGACTCCCTGATTTTATTCGAGAAGGAAGGAAAAGCTGAAATCTTGAGAGATCAAGGAGAAAGAACCAGAAGAAGAAGAAAGGAAAAAAGAGAAAGGGGGAGAAAAAGACATAGGAAGAAGGGAAGAGAAGGGATAGTAAGATGCAGCATAGAGAAGGAAGAAGGGAGGGGAAGAGTGAAAGAGAGGGAGAGAGAAACAGAGACAGATATGGAAAGGGGGGTGAGGGAGAGAGAGTGTAGCAAAACTAATTTGCATTTCAGGTGAGTCAATTGTATATACAATATTCCACACCTAGAAAGGAGGGAGATATATTTTTTCATTTCTTCTTTGAGATTAAATTTGCTCATTATAATTACATACATTTTAATGTTTTCCTCCCCCCCTTCTTTTTACATTGTTGCTGTCACTACGTAAGGAATTTTCCTGGTTCTATTTACTTCACTTAGAGTTAGTGTTCCCTAAGCACTTCTCTATTTTTCATATTCATTTCTTATAGCACAGTAATATTCCACTGCTTTCCTGTACCAAAGTCTATTTAGTTGATGGACATCTATTTTGTTTTCAGAGTTTTGTTACTATAAAAATACTATAAAAAGTGCTTCTACAGGGGCAGCTAGGTGGCCCAGTGATTGAGCACCAACCCTAAATTCAGGAGGAACTGAGTTCAAATGTAACCTCATTCAATGAACACTTTCCACCTGTGTGACCCAGGCAACTCACTTAACCCCAATTGCCTCAGCAAAACAAACAAACAAACAAACAAATGAAAAAAAGTGCTCCTACAAATATTTTAACTATTTATGTTAAAAGCCATATTCATCCTTTTGGTTCAACTTCAGGGCAGGTCTTCTAACAAGATTTTCCTAATCTCCCAATCCTAATATTTTTCTCAGCCTTGAACTCTCATAGAATTTCTCATTATTGTCTCAATTTATTAACTTTTAATTATGTTTCTGATATTGAAAGAAACAAACCTCTGAATTACAAAAGTATATATTAGGGCTCAAAAAGATATGCCACAAGGATGCCAAACATATGGCATTGTAAAGACAGGTTCTCTCACATCTTAGTGAAATGTTCTCTGGAACCATCCTCAGTTGGGTTTCTTTTACAACTTCCCCCAAATCTGGTCTGTCTCTGGAGGCACAGTTGTTTTTGTGTACATCAGCATTCAAGATCAGAGTCATTATGTAGTTTCACTGGGTGATATGGAGATATGGTCTTTTCATATTCCTAGAGGTGATCACTCTTTACATTTTTCAAAGAACCTAATCCATTTATAGATACAAATTATGCCATCCTTATAGAAGGTATGCTTTTTTTTTTTTGGTTTTACTTTATCTTCAGTTACAAATTCTCTCCCTTTCCCCTTCCCCTCCCCTCTCTACTGGTAAGGTAAGAAAAACAAAACTCATTATATGTATATATATATATATATATAGTCATGCAACACAAATTTCTATATTAACCATATTCCTCCCCCCCCCCCCCACAAAAAAAGCAAGAAAAAATGAATAGAAGAAAACATTCTTTAATCTTCCTGCTGAGTTAATTACCTCTCTATTTGGAGGTAGATAGCATATTTCATCACGAATCCCTGGAATTGCTGTTGTGTTGGAACAGAGTAACTAAAACTTTCAAAGTTGATTTTTAAAAAATATAATAACACTATTATTATACAAACGGTTTACTTCTGCTCACTTCACTGTGAATCAGTTCATACAAATCTTTTCAGGTTTTTCTGAAACCATCACCTTCATCATTTCTTAAAATGGCATTCCCTCATACCCATATATCAAAATTTGTTCAAGTATATCTCAATTGGCAGCCATCCTATCAGTTTTCATTCTTTGTCACCACAAAAAAGAACTGCTATAAAATTTTGGAAATAATAAATTAATAATTTCCCCCTTTTTATTGTATTGGTTCAGCCTGTCCATAAGCAGTTGTTTAGATCTGTCTTTCTATGAAAAATGTTTTATAATTGTGTTCATATAGATTTGGGTTTTATCTTATCATGTAGACTCCCAATCATTTTATATTGTGTGTGGTGATTTTAAATGGAATTTCTCTTTCTGTTGTGTTTTACTGGCAATCTATTGAAATGCTGATGCTTTATGTTGATTTATTTTATATCCTTTAACTTCGCTAAATTGTTCTTCAACTAGTTTTTTCATTGATTCTCTGGAGTTCTCTAAGTATACTATCATATCATCTGTGAAGAGTTATACCTTTATTTCCTCCATTGCCTGTTCTTAACCTTTCAAGTGTTTTTCTTGACTATTGGCTATCATAAGCATTTCTGGTATGATACTGAATAATAATGGTGATAATGGACATTATTAGTTCATCCTTGATATTGGAAAGGTTTCTAGTTTATCTTCATTATATAATACTTGCTCTTGGTTTTTGATAGATATTATTTATCATTTTAAGAAAAACTCTACTTATTCCTCTAATTTTAGGTTTTTTAAAAAATAAGAATGGGTATTGCATTTTTCCAAAAGTTGGAGTTTTTGGAAAATGAACGGATGCCCATCAATTGGAGAATGGTTGGGTAAATTATGGTATATGAATGTTATGGAATATTATTGCTCTGTAAGAAATGACCAGCAGGAGGAATACAGAGAGACTTGGAGAGACTTACATCAGCTGATGCTGAGTGAAATGAGCAGAACTAGGAGATCATTATACATTTCAACAATGATACTGTATGAAGATATATTCTGATGGAAGTGGATATCTTCAACATAGAGAAGAGCTAATTCACTTCCAGTTGATCAATGATGGACAGAAACAGCTACATCCAGAGAAGGAACACTGGGAATTGAATATAAACTGTTTGCACTATTGTCTTTCTACCCAGGTTACTTATACCTTCAGAATCCAATTCTCACCGTGCAACAGGAAGTTTGGTTTTGCACACATGTATTGTATCTAGGTTATACTGTAGCACATTTGATATGTATGGGATTGCCTGTCATCTGGAGGAGGGGGTGGAGGGGGGGAGGGAGGGAGGGGAAAATTTGAAAAAATGAATACAAGGGATAATGTTGTAAAAAAAATTACTCATGCATATATACTGTCAAGAAGGATTATAATTATAAAATTAATAAAAAAGCTGGAGTTTTTTGCATCTATTGATATATTATTTTTGTTGTTGTTATTTTTAATGTGGTCAATGATGCTTTCAGTTTTCCTAATTTTGAACCAGCCCTGCATACATACCTGGGATAAATCTTACCTGCTCATAATGTATATGATCTTTGTGATATAGCATGGAAATCTCCTTGATAGTAATTAAAAAAAAAATTTCATCATTATTCATTAAGGAAATTGGTCTATAGTTTACTTTTTCTGCTTTTGTTTTCCTTACTTTAGGTATCAAAACCATGTTTGTGTCATAAGAGGAATTTGATAATACTTCTTTACTTCTTTAATTTATATAATTTTGGAAATAATTGCTCCTTATATGTTTGGTAGAATTCATTTGTAAATCTATCTGCTTCTGGCGTGTTTTTCCTTAGAGAGTTCATTGATAACTTATTCAGTTTCTTTTTCTAAGGCAGGGCTGTTTAAGTATTCTATTTCCTCTTCCATTAATTTTTTTATATTTTTAAATTTAAATTTATATTATATATATATTTAAAATATTCTTTCATTTCATTTCATTTCACTTTATTTTATTGATGTGTGATAGATCAATTGATGATATTGATGTACATTGACCCTTTTCATTTTTGATGCTACTAATTTGATTTTTTTGTCTTTCTTTTTAAAAAATCAAATTAGGGGCAGCTAGGTGGCGAAGTGGATAGAGCCATCAGCCTTGAATTCAGGAGGACCCAAGTTCAACTCTTGTGTCAGACACTTCACACTTCCTAGCTGTGTGACCCTGGGCAAGTCACTTAACCCCAGCCTCAGGGGGGGGAAAAATCAAATTAACCAATGATTTATTTATTTTATTATTCTCTTCCAAACCAGCCCCTAGGTTTTGTTTTTTTTTTAATTAGTTCAATGCATTTTCCTTTCAATTTTATTATTCTCTCTTTTGATTTTCAGGATTTCTATTTTGATGTTTAAATGTGGAGTTTTAATTTCTTCCCCTCCCCATTTTTAAAAATTGCATGGCTACATTTTTAAAAATTGATGTAAGCATTTAAAATTAAACATTTTCCTTTAAGTGCTACTTTGTCTGCATTCTCCCCAATTTTGGTATATTGTCTCATTGTTATCATTCTGTTTAATGACATTATTGATTGTCATTTGTTCTTTGACTCACTCGTTCCTTAGCATTAGATTATTTAGATTCAAATTAATTTTTAATCTGAGTTTCCAAGGCTCTTTATTGATTTTTATTGCATTATGGTCTGAAGAGGATGTATTTAATATTTCTATTTTTCTATATTTATGAGGTTTTTATACTCTAATACATTGTTAATTTGTGAAGGTATTATGTATAATTGAGAAAAAGGCATATTTCTTTCTATTCTCATTCCATTTTCTCCAGAAGTCTATCATAACTAATTTTTCTAATATTCTATTCATATTTGATTATATTTATACCTCTATTTTTTACCCTGTTCTATCTGTAAGAGTCTTTTTTTGGCAGATGATTCTAGGAAGATGGCAGAATGGGTCAGAAAATTCCAAGCCCTTCAGATTTCCTCTACAAACAAGACAAAATTGTATTTCAGGGGAAACACAGAGCAAAAACAAACAAGACTTAAGCAGAATAGTGGTTCTGATGAGATAACTGGTAAAGACCTGAAGGAAAATCCCAGTATGGAGGTTTGGTTCCAGGCTAGTGCCATTGAGAAAGCAAGCATTCCTGGGGTTAACTGGGTTGGGAAGTAGCCTCAGCCCCAACCACAGAAATTTTCCCTTCCCAGATAGTGTGAGGAATCAGGCATCTGAGTCAGGGGAAGATTGAGGAAACCTCCACTGACAAGAAATGTCAATCCCAGCTGTACCACTGAGACAGAGTGAGAAGGAATTATCACACACCCAATGAGTGCAGAAGCTGTTGGGCAGGAACACTGCTGGCTGTGTGTAAGAGGATGGAATTCTTGATTTTGGGTTCTGGTCAGAGTGGAGAACTGAAAGGGCAAGAACCTAGAGGCACAATCGCCCATAACCCAGGATAGAGGTGATTACGTTAATAATCTGTTACCAAATCATCAGGTAAAGAATAAATAACCAAATCATAGGAAGTTACTATGAGAATAGGTAAGACTTCAAAGAAGAATACTGAAATTAAAAAAAAAAATCCCTCTTATCTCAAAATAATAATGATCACTTGCCCAAAAATAATTCATAGAAGACCTTTAAAAAGACTTTAAAAATCAAGTGAGAGAGATTGAGAAAAACTGAAGAAAAAAAAAAAAAGGAAATAAGAACAACCCAAGAAAAACAAGAATATTATGTAAAGAAAGTCGATCAATTAGAAAATGAGAATTTCAAGAAAAAAATAATTCCTTGAAAACTAGAAATGGGGAAGGGGAATCAGTGAGATTATAAGAGACCAAGAAATAATATAACAGAATATAAAGAGTGGAAAAAAATAAAAGAGGATGAAAGACATTTTATTAGAAAAACAGCAGATCTGGAGAACAGATCAAGAAGAGAAAATAAGAATCATTGGACTACCTCAAAGCTATGGCCAAAAAAGGAATCGCAATAAAATAATACAAGACATAATTAAAGAAAATTGGCCTGAAGTGTTAGAATAAGAAATAGAAATAGAAAAAAATTCACCAGTCACCATCTGAAAGAGATAGTATAAGGAAAACCTACATGAACATAATAATATACAGGAACATAAATTCCCAAACCCCCAATTTAAGGAGAAAAATATTATGAGCAACAAGAAAAAAAAACAATTCAAATGTCAGAGCCAATATTATAATCACACAGACCTAGTAGAAGATATATTAAAAGACCTCAGTTCTTGGAACACTGTATATTGAAGAATTGCAGCCAAAAATAAACCTGGAAAGGCTAAGCATAATTATGAATGGGAAAAAATAAAACATTTAATGAATTGTCAGACTTTCAGGATTTTGTTGCAAAAAAGACTTGAACTTAATAGAAAAGTTAATATATAAAGTCCAAGATAAATATCAGATAAACATCAAAGATTATGCTTTATATGTAAAAATGTAAAACATATTTGTCCTTATTAAGTGGGTTGTTCAAAAGAAAGATTATTGGTATAGATCTGAGTATGATATGATTTTAAAAAACAAAACTATGTAGGAAAAGGCAAATATATATATGTGTGTGTGTAAAAGAGTATAAGAGTACTCTAAATTTATTAAGAAATAGAATGGGAAGGGAATTAGATAAGGAAGGGGGTATAAAATGAAGTGTAGATTAATGGGAATGGGATAAAGAGGGAGGGAAAAGATGGGGGGAAAAGGTGGAGAGAAAGAATAAGGGAGGGAACTTTGGAAGGGGAGTAGTTTAAGTAATAGCAATATAAGGTAGCAAGTAGAAATACAGTCAGGGAGTCAGCAGGAACTGAAGAGAAGAGACACATGCAAACATAATGATAATGATCAGGAATAGAATTTATCAGGAAAAAAAGCAGAAGTAGTAATCATTGATCTCAGGCAAAGTTAAAGTTAAAATAGAATCATTAAAAAGAGAAAAATTGAGAAATGACACTAATGTCAGTAATATTAATCAATATTGTTTTGGACTATTTAAAACAACTAGATGTACAAAGTTGGAATATTGCTGTGTTGTAGGAAATTATGAATTAGGGGATTTAGAAAAATATAGAAAAACTTGGATTTATATATCCCAAAGAGATCTTAAAGAAGGGAAAGGGACCGGTATGTGCAAGAATGTTTGTGGCAGCCCTCTTTGTAGTGGCCAGAAACTGGAAACTGAGTGGATGCCATCAATTGGAGAGCAGCTGAATAAATTGTGGTATATTAATGTTATGGAATATTATTGTTCTGTAAGAAATGACCAACAGGATGATTTCAGAAAGGCCTGGAGAGACTGACAGGAACTGATGCTGAGTGAAATGAGCAGGACCAGGAGGTCATTATATACATTAACAACAATACTATATGATGATCAATTCTTTTTTTTATCATACAAAAAATTTTCTTTTTTTAAAAATTAATTTTATAATTATTTATTTTTTGACAATACATATGCATGAGTATTTTTTTTTTACAACATTATCCCTTGTATTCATTTTTCCAAATTTTCCCCTTCCTCTCTCTATTTCCTCCCCTAGATGACAGACAATCCCATACATATTAAATGTGTTATAGTATAACCTAGATACAATATATGTGTATAAATCCCATTTTCTTGTTGTACAGTAAGAATTGGATTCTGAAGGTATAAGTAACCTGGATAGAAAGACAATAGTGCTAACAGTTTACATTCAATTCCCAGTGTTCCTTCTCTGGTGTAGTTGTTTCTGTCCATCATTGATCAACTGGAAGTGAATTGGATCTTCTTTATGTTGAAGATAATATGATGATCAATTCTGATGGATGTGGCCCTCTTCAACAATGAGATGAAATCAGTTCCAATAGAGCAGTAATGAACTGACCAGCTACACCCAGAGAAAGAACTCTAGGAGATGATTATGAACCACTACATAGAATTTCCAATCCCTCTATTTTTGTCCGCCTGCATTTTTTATTTCCTTCACAGGCTAATTGTACACTATTTCAAAGTCCAATTCTTTTTGTATAGCAAAACAACTGTTTGGACATGTATACATATATTGTATTTAATTTATATTTTAACATATGTAACATGTATTGGTCAACCTGCCATCTGGGGGAGGGGGATGGAAGGAAGGAGGGGAAAAATTGGAACAAAAGGCTTGGCAATTGTCAGTGCTGTAAAATTACCTATGCATATATCTTGTAAATAAAAAGCTATAATAAAATAATTTAATTTAATTAAAAAAAACTTGTATTTAAAGGGGACAATATTATCTATCTTCAGAGAACTAGAGGATGTGTGTGTGTGTGTGTGTGTGTGTAAATACAATTTGCTTTAACTGTAACCTGTTTAGGGAAGATGGCGGGAGGAAAGTGAAAAAAAAGAATAAAGCAAAAAGTACACATCAGAAAACAAAAGAAAACCTACAAGGAAGCAAAGATGGACAGTTATGAATAACATGTGCGTGTTTTCTTGAAATGGAAATTTATTGTTTCATATTTTGAATTCTCTCATGTTCAGTTGTGTATATGACAATTTTTTTCTTTTTTCATTTTGTATTGAGTTATTTTATAATAGCTTTTTATTTTTTAAAAGATAGTTTTCACCTTTCACACTTGCAAAACCTTGTGTTCCACATTTTTCTCCCTCCCTCCTTACTTTCTCCCTCCCCTAGACAGCAAGTAATCCAATAAAGGTTAAACACCAATTCTTCTAAACATATTTCCACATTTGTCATGTTTCACAAGAAAAATCAGATCAAAAAGGGAAAAAAATGAGAGAAAAAAACAATTAAGCAAACAATTACCAAAAAGGTGAAAACACTTTGTTGTGATCCACATTTAGTCCCCATAGTCCCCTCTGTGGATGCAGATGGCTCTCTCCATCACAAGGCTATAGGAATTGGTTTCCCCTTATTGTTGAAAAGAGCCTAGGCCTTCACAATTGATCATCACATAATCTTGTTTCTGTATATAATTATCTCCTGGTTCTGCTCATTTTTTACTCAGCATCAGTTCATGTAAGTCTCTCCAGGCTTTTCTGAAATCATCCTGCAGATGATTTCTTATAGAACAGTAATATTTCCCATCATTCATATACTATAACTTATTCTGCTATTCCCCAACTGATGGGCATCCACTCAGTTTCCAGTTTCTAGCCACTACAAAAAGGCCTGCTTGTATTGAGTTTTAAATAAATAAATACTTTTTAAAAAGAAAAAAACGTCTGTTATGGTTTTGCTGACCTTCCTTCTCTGATTGCCCTTACCTCCTTGCCCCTCCCCCAATGTTTTCTCTTAACTAGTTCTTCTCTTTACCCAATTGGGTAAGATGAGTTTCTGAAACCAACTATGTATGTATGTTTATTCTTCCTTTATTGAATCAGTTTAAATGAATGAAGTTCAGGTATTGCTCGGTGTTAGGATTACTAGGTGAGAACTGAGGTTGTCTGGATAGTGACAAGGTGAGAATTCAGGTTGGACAATTACAAGGTGAGAACTCAGGTTGACTTGATAGAAGGAGCAAGCCCATTGGCTGAAGTGGTTCTTCCCAGAAGCCCTTGCATTATCCCACGCCCATTCTCTGGGAGGATAAAAGACACAGCACTGGGCGCAGAGAGCAGATCGGCCTGGAGAAGGATAAGAGCTGGAGGAGATTCAGAGCCAGGATTCAAAGGAGAAGACTCTGAATTGCATCAGGCTTGACGGGGCTCTCTGCAGGAAGGGAAGTCACTTCTTTGGACAAGAGTTAACAGCAACTGCCTGGAGACAACGGTTCATTACAGGAAGAAGAATCTGTCGGAGAGATTTGAGTAGAAGACACAGCAGATCTCTTCCCAGAGAATGGGCGTGGGATAATGCAAGGGCTTCTGGGAAGAACCACCCCAGCCAATGAGCTTGCCCCCTCTATCAAGTCAACCTGAGTTCTCACCTTGTAATTGTCCAGAAAACCTGAGTTCTCACTTAGTAATCCTAACAGCTCGGTCTCCCAAATTGCCCCATCTATTACATAAACTCTTCCTCGAGAATCCAATTATGTGAAATCATTTCTCCCATTCTTTCCCTTCCTTCCTTCTCTACCTTCTCAACCTTCCATTCTTCTCTCTATTTTTCCTTTCCTCCCTCCACTTCTCCCATCCTCATGGGATTTCAGGTAATTCAATAATTCTGAAATAATCTCTTCTTGATCTTTTTTTTCTTCTAGAACATGTGTTTTGCATGAGATATCTTACATTTTCTTCTCTTTTCACTCTTTGGGCTTAACATTTTTTTGTCTTTCATATATTCATTTTTACATAAATTAATCAACTCATTAATTCAATAGTTCATTAGCATTTGTGAATACATTCATTTTTAAAATAGATATTCACTGCATACTACTATATGTATCTTGTGCTTGGCACTGTCAGAAACACAAAGATAAATAAAATAGAATCCTTATAAAATAGTTCTTAATGTCTCACAGAGTCATTATTTTCTATTTGGCCAATTCTAATTTTCAAGGAGTTGTTTTCTTCAGTTGTTTAACCAAACTGTTCATTTTCCTTTCAAATTTTCATCCATGACCCCCATTTGGCTTTTAAAATATATTTTAGCTCATTTAATATTTTCTCTAACTCTTCTAAGAATTCTTGTTCTTTTGTCTAATCTGCATTTTTTTTTGGCTTTAATTGTAGATGTTTTCATTGTTTCGTGAAGTCATTGATTTCATATAGCAATTATCTTCTTCTGTTTGAATCTTGAGCTTTGCTGTCACCATAATAATTCTTTATGGTTGAATTCTCCTTTCTGCTCATTTTTCCAGCTTACTTCTTGATTTTGGGCTTTATATTAGTGTCAGGCTCTGGTCATTTTGGGGGATCATATCTGGCATGAGCCTTCTATTTTCACAGCTTAGTCTGGGATCTATAAGTTTTCAGTGTAACTTCAGTCCAAATTGGTATGATTCAGAGAGAGATCTGTTCATTGTCCAACTAGTCTGAGCTATCCAAATTGGATCTATTGGTTTATGTATATATAGTTAGGCTTCAGTAAACTATTGCTAGATTCAGTCTCTATTAGCTCTGCAGAAGATTCTACAGGTTCAGAATAACTAAATTGCTGACTCTCCTTTGTTGGTGGTCTCCTGTCCTGTGTATTTCATTGCAGGTTTATGTGCCAGGCTAAAGATTAGAACTGAGTTACTGCTCTGCTCCTTGGCTCAGAACCATACAGCTAAGCTTCTGAAATGTATTTTTGGCTCAGTACTGAATTAGACTCCATTCTTGTATTTGCAATTGCGTGTCTCCATCCTGAATTTTTGACCTAGAACAGGGCTGCTAATGGCACCTCTTCTTGCTTCCAGTGCTAGTACAGAGGTTCCTAGGTTCTCTTTCTGTCCCGATGTTTCCTGCCCTTGCTTTCATTCTCAGTCCTCTTTCTGTCCTTGGGCACTAATGTTGCTTCTCTAATGCTACTTCTGGTACTTGGAGTTTTTTGGCAACTCTTAGCCCAGTGTCTGCAGACAAAATGATTCACTCTGACTTTCTTTTGGCTTTCCCACTCAGAAATTATTCTAGTGCATTTTCTAGGCTGTAAGGAAGAGGGCTAGGGAGCTAAAGTAAAAATGTCTTTTCTTTCTCCATCATCTTGGCTCCAACTGAACAAAACTCATTAGGGTAACTAGGCAATTATCAAAATGAGCTCCAGCCAGTCTTGGGAGAAAATAGCTGGCTTAGGATTCCCTCCTTGGTCAAACTGGTGAATTGAACATCCTAAATATGGAAACAACAGAATTTGAGTGATGAAAACTAAGGGTCATCAAAAAGTTTATTCACCTAATATCATATACATCTAGCATCATATCACAAGAATTTTATAAAGCAAAATTATCAGACGTTGCATTTTTTCATTACTTTCATGTATCATAATTTGTTTATTCATTTCCCAATCAATAGGAAACTTTCTAAATATTTTCCTTGTACAAGTGAGTGCGTGTATACAAACACATACATGCATACATACATATATATATATAAAATATATTCATAAACATGTATGAATATCTGTGAACACATACCCACTTGTATGTATATTTAAATATACCTATGGATGGATATATACATGTATTTACAGGAGGCTTTTCATCTTCTTTTTTACCTCCTTGGGCTACATGTCTAGCAAAGGAACCTTTACGTCAAATTGTCTAGATTTTTTTTTGTGACTCTCCCAAAATTTCAAATTAGTTTGCAGAATAGGTACACTAATTCACTGCTTCTCTAGCAATATTCTGTTGTGTCTTTCTTTTTTTTAATTAAAGTT
This sequence comes from Sminthopsis crassicaudata, assembly GCF_048593235.1. Lineage (NCBI taxonomy): Eukaryota > Metazoa > Chordata > Mammalia > Dasyuromorphia > Dasyuridae > Sminthopsis > Sminthopsis crassicaudata. Next base: position 291,073,439 of record NC_133617.1, on the reverse strand, counting down.
TTTTATTTTCAAAATACATGCATGAATAATTTTCAATATTCACCCTTGTAAAACTTCGTGTTCCAAATTTTTTTCTTTCTTCCCCCCACCTCTTCCAATAGACAGCATACAATCCAATATAAGACATTGCATTTTAAAGTAGCAATTCTAGACATTACACATAGCATTATTTTAGGATTCTAGCTGTGCCAATTTACCATGGGCACAAAGAGTTTTCATATTTTGCCTTTTCTCTTTCATTACAAAATATGGGTATAATATTTGGCTGCAACAATGGCCCAACTGCCTTTCTCCTCCTTTGTCCATGTCTTCTATAACAGTGGCAACAATACCTTACAATTATGATTACAATCAAGGGTGTGTTGGAACTAGATGCAGGAGTCAAACCTTCCACTGATCTCATGTCCTGTGCCTTTCATTTCAGGATGATTGTAATTTCCTTGGGGACTGGATCTCAAAGCATCTCTCTTTTTTCCACATTGAGCAATGCATAGTCTACCAGCCTAGGAATCTACACTAAGTGACTTTGAGGTAGTCAGAATTGGCTTTGCTGGATGCTCTTCTATTCCCCCAAGCTCGGTGGAGTTTCGCACAGCCCCCCACATTCATAGTGTCCTGCCTCCGGACTTATTCCACTCTCTCAGATCTTCACTGACTACGGGGCAGGTCAGAGCCTGCTTTGCCCAACACTGGCACTTTGACTGTACTTTAGTTTGTAGGGCTATGACCAAGTTGACTATCAAGGTTTGAGTAAACTTCTAAAGACTGAAGCTTGGGTCTCCATGGTCCTGGAAAGGAGGAGGAGGGAGAAGGATGCAAGGCAGATGTTTGAAGTAAGCCTGTATAATGTCCTTAGGTCCCTTAGTGCAACCTGGATGTTGTATGCTGCAAGAGCATGGGAGGTGGAGGAAGAAGGCTGAATGAGCTTAGGGTCAGTCAGTGTAAATTCCTGGGTTGCTGCCTTTTTAGGGGGAAGAGGAAGCAGAGATCACCTTCTTCTGAGTATCTTAGATCATAGAGAAGCTGAAGTTCCTTTATCTTTGGTACATAATTCCTGTTTTGAAGATTTTTAAAGGTCAAAGGGAGCAGATAAAATGTCTTGATTGCCATCTTTTCTAAGATCCTTTTTGAGGAAACCTGATGATTTAAAACAATGTGGTATCTGTTTCATGGATTTTCTTATGTTTTTCATTTTCCAAAGGCTCACAATAAATTATTGTTTCCAGATCTAAATGATAGGAAATAGATACTCATAAAGCTTTCTCTCTTTCACCAAAAAAAAAGTTTTCTTCAGTTCTTTAAAACTTCCCTAAGGTTGAAACTGTGATGACTCTATGATGATGAGTCTGGTAAAAGGGTACTTCAGGGACATTCTTGACATTGGTAAATTCATTCTTTAATAGCCTGTTGCTTACAAATACCCTATAGGAAACCAGCAAGGACATCTGTTTCTTCACCTCCAACTGGCTTTCCCACTGTGAAGTAGGCAAATTGGATTCTATATTGCTAATGAGTGCTGATCTGCCACCATTATTTCAACTCAAACCAGGCTTCTGACATTGTCCTGGAGCCCAATAAGTAGTGAGTGGTGAAGAAATTGTCTTATTTCTTAAAAGGATGAAAGATGACTCTTGAAGCTTCATTTTTAAGCTAGAGTGGAAAAAAGTAACAACTCTGTTCAACTGGACATGCTCAGCTGCCCTGGGGAGAAGTCCTACTGGCTATGTGTCATACAACTTAATAGCTGATATTTCTCCAGAAAAAAAGAGATAGCAAGGGGAAAATGTAGAACACAAAGTTATGCAAGAGTCAATGTTAAAAAATTATCTGCCCATATATTTTGAAAATAAAAAAATATAAAAAATAATTAAAAAGAAAATAAAAAGCTTTAGTAAAAATAAAAAAAATTTAAAATAAATTTATTTAATTTTTTTCCCCCTGAGGCTGGGGTTAAGTGACTTGCCCAGGGTCACACAGCTAGGAAGTGTTAAGTGTGTGAGATCACATTTGAACTCGAGTCCTCCTGAATTCAAGGCTGGTGCTCTATCCACTCACTGCACCACCTAGCTGCCCCACTTTATTTTTTAATAAAAATACAAAAAACTATATAATTAGAAAAATAAAATACTATTGAGAAAAAAGTTTTTTTAAAAAAGAGATAACATGTAGGTAATAGATTGTTAAAATGGAGATCAGGAGGGCACTGTCATCAGGGTTTTAAATGAAAGAAGAACAAGTATTTGTGAAATGATCAATGTAAATCTTCCCTACCACCTCCATCATTCTAGTTATTCTATAATTTCCCCTCTTTCCTCTTAAAACATGTTTTTAATTAGTTCTTTAAAAAAAACTATTATAACCCCAGTCCTCAAATCACTGGTACAGTTTGAACTGTCACAGAAGATATTACATAAAGAGAAGTCAAAAGATACACCAATCAGACCCACAAAGATGTACTTCAGAATTTTGGTAAGGAGGGAATAAGAGAAGGGAATAAACATTGAAAGTTTACTTTGATGGATGGAGCCAAGATGGCAGAGCAAAGTCCGGAAGCTGCCTGATCTCTCCCATTTCCCTCAGAAACAACATTAAATGAAACCTTTAAACAAATCCTAGAATGACAGAACACACAAAAAGCTTAAGATAATTTAGAAGGACTTCAGAAAGGGTCTGGCTCAAGGGAATGAAATGCTGCACAAACAATGTCTGGGCAAGCCAATGGAAGGCTCATGGCTACAGCATAGATAAGCAATGGATGTCCCTACTTTTATGAAAAGCCCCAATAAAATAGATAAACTTTTGGTTTATCTGATTTTTTTTAAAAAAGAAGAAAACCAAATTAGCAGTATCAAAAATGAAAAGGATGAATTCACCCTTTGAAGAGGAAATTAAAGCAATAATTAGGATCTACTTTGCCCAACTGTATGGCAATAAATCTGACAATCTGAATGAAATGGGTGAATATTTATAAAAATATAAATTGCTCAGACTAATAGAAAAGAGAATAATAATACTTAAATAATCCAATTTTAGAGAAAAGAGATTGAACAAGCCATCAATTAACTCCTTAAGAAAAAAAATTTCCAAGACCAGATGAATTTACAAGCAAATTCTTCCAAATCCTTAAAGAACAATTAATTCCAAAAACAGGTGAAGGAGGAGTACTAATAAAAATTATTTTTTTTTGACACAGATATAGCACTGATACTTAAACCAGGAAAAGCTCAGAGAAAACAAAATTATAGACCAATATTCTCTGAATATTGATGCAAAAATTTTAAATAAATATTACCAAAGATATAACAGAAATTTATCCTGAGGATAACTCATCATGACCAGGTGGGATTTATCTCAGGAATACAGAGCTGGTTCACTATTAGGAAAACAAAGTCCTATAGAGAGATAGAAAGATAAATTTCATTTAAAATAACTACAGACAATATAAAATATTTGGAAGTGTACCTGCCAAGATGAATTCAAGTACTATATGAACACAATTACAAAACATTTTCCATACAAATAAAGTCAGATATAAACAATAGGAAAAATATCAATTGCTTGTGGGTAAGTCAAGCTAATATAATAAAAATAAAAATCTTATCTAAATTAAATTACTCATTCAGTGCCATACCAATCAAACTACTAAAAAGTTGTTTTTTCATAGAGCTAGAAAAAATAATAACAATTCATCTGGAAAAACAAAAGATAAAGAATCTCAAGGAAATTAATGAAAAAAAAATCAAAAGAAGGTGACCCACCTGTACCATATCTAAAACTATATTATAAAGTGGCAATCATCAAAACAATTTGATACTGGCTAAGAACCAGAATGGTGGATCAGTGGAGTAGATTAGGTACACAAGATTTAGTAGTAAATGGCTATAGTAATTTACAGTTTGATAAACTAAAAGATTCCAGCTTCTGGGATAAGTACTCATCATTTGACAAAAACTAGTGGGAAAACCAGAAAATAGTATGGCATAAACTAAGCATAGATCAATACCTCATGCCCTAGTCAAAGATAGGGTTGAAATGGGTACATAACTTAGTTATAAAGGGTGACACCATAAGCAATTTAGGAAAGTATGGAATAGTTTACCTATCAGGTCTTTGGGGAAGAGAAGAATTTATTACCAAACAAGAAGAGAAAAACATTATAAAATTCAAAATAATTAATTTTGATTACATTAAATTAATTTTTTTTTTGCACAACAAAATCAACACAGCCAAAATTAGAAGAGAAGCAGAAAGCTGGGACAACAATATTTACAGTCAGGGTTTCTGATAAAAGCTTCATTTTAAAACAAAATGGAAAACTGAATCAAATCCCCAAATGATAAATGGTTAAAGGATATGAATAGGCAGTTTTCAAATGGAGACATTAAAGTCATTTATAGTCCTATGAAAAAAATGCTTTAAATCACTATTGATTAGAGAAATGGAAATTAAAACAACTTTAAGGTACCACCTCACACCTCTCAGATTGGAAGAAAAGAAAATGTTACATCTTGGTTGAGTTATGAACTAATTCAGCCATTCTGGGAAGCAATTTGGAATTATGCCCAAAGGGCAATCAAACTATCCATACCCTTTGATTCAGTCACCACCAGTGGTGTCACTAGTAGTTCTATATGCCAAAAATATCATAAAAGAAGGAAAATCCACCTGTGTAAAAAATGTTTATAGCAGCTCTTTTTGTGGGGGCAAAGAATTGGAAAATGAGTGAATGTCCATCAATTGGAGAATGGCTGAATAAGTTATGGTAGATGAATGTAATGAAATACTATTGTTATATAAGAAATGATGATTTCAGAAAAGGCTGGATTTATATGAACTGATGCTGAGTGTACTTGGACTGTAGCCAATAATCAGCTATCCAGCAAAATTAAACATTATCTTTCTGGGGAAAAGATGGACATTCAATGAAATAGGAGATTTTAATTTATTTTTGATGAAAAGACCAGAGCTGAATAGAAAATTTGATCTTTAAAAACAGAACTCAAGAAAAGCATAAAAATGTAAAAAGGAATTTAAAAAACTTTATTTTTTAAAGGTTAAAATGTTTACATCTCTATATGGAAAGATAACATGAATAATCCTTCAGAACTGTCTTTGTTAGCGATATAGTTAGAGGACAAAGGTATAATTTGACTTTTTTGTGATGTTACAAAAAAGAAATTAGGGGTAGAAAACAAATTGTACAGGAAGAGGAGGAAGGAGGAGATAAAGGAAATAATTAAATAAATTAATTAAATTTAAGTCCCTTATTATTTCCCTTTCCTGATTACCTTCTTATGCTTCTCCCGAGTTCAGTATTTGAGAATCAAAATTTCTATTCAGCTCTGGTCTTTTCATTATGAATGCTTGTAAAATCCTTTATTTCATTGAATATCCAACTTTTCCCTGAAAAATTATACTGTTTTGCTGAGTAGGTGATTCTTGGTTATAATCCTAGCTTCCCTCACTCTCTGGAATATCGAATTCTAAAGCCTTTTATCGTTTAATATAGAAGGTGTTAAATACTGTATTATCTTATCTGTGGCTCCACCATACTTGAATTTTTTCTTTCTGGATTTTTGCATTTTTTTCCTCTTTGACCTGGGAGTTCCAGAATTTGGCTATAATATTCCTGTGAGTTTTCATGTTGTAATCTCTTTCAAGAGGTGATTGATGAATTATTTCAACTTATATTTTACCTTTTGATTTTAGAATATCAGGAAAGTTTTCCTTGATAATTATAATTTCCAGGCTCTTTTTTGATCATGGCTTTCAGGTAGACCAATAATTTTTAAATTATCTCTCCTGGATCTATTTTCCAGATCAGTTGTTTTTTTCAATAAATTATTTCACATTTCCCCCAATTATTTCAGTCTTTTGGATTTGTTTTATTTTATCTTAATTTCTCATAGAGTCATTAGCTTCCATTTGTTCAATTCTAATGTAAGTTTTTAAAATTTTAAAGCTTTTTATTTTAAAACGTATAGTTTTCAACATTTACCCTTGTAAAACCTTGTGTTCCAAATTTTTTTGTCTCTCCCTTCCCTCAACCCCTCCCCCAGACAGCAAATAACCCAATATATATTAAACATGTGCATCAGTTCTAATTTTTAAGGAATTATTTTCCTCAGCGAGCTTTTGTACCTACTTTCCCAATTTTGGCCAATTTTGCTTTTAAAAGCATTCTTAGTTTTTGTATTTCCTTTTGCATCACTTTCATTTCTCTTCCCAATTTTTCTTCTACTTCTCTTACTTGATTTTTAAAATCCCCTTTTAACTCTTCCATGCCCTGAGACCAATTCTTATTCTTGTTGGAGGCTTTGGATGAAAGAGTTTTGACTTTTGTTATCATCTTCTGAGTGTGTATTTTGATGTTCCAAAATACATGCAAAGATAGTTTTCAACATTCACCCTTGCAAAATGTTGTTTTCCAAAATTTTCTTTCACCTTTCCTCCTAGACAGCAAGTAATCCAATATATGTTAAACATGTATATTTCCATATTTATCATCCATTTTGATCTTCCTTGTCACCATAGTAACTTTCTATGGTCAGAATCTTTTTTTTCTGTTTATTCATTTCCCCAGACTATTATTTGACTTTTAACTCTTTGTTAAAGTAGGGCTTGGTTTCCAGGGTAGAGGATGCAATTTTCTTTTTTATTTCTTTTTTTATTATCTTTTTTTTCCTGGTTATACATGTATATTAATTTTTTTAAGTGTTCTTATTTAAAATTTTTTTTTATTAAAGCTTTTTATTTATAAAACATATGCATGGGTAATTTTTCAACATTGATCCTTGCAAAGCCTTCTGTTCCAAATTATCTCCTCCTTCCCCCACCCCCCTCCCCTAGATGGTAGATAGTCCAATACATATTAAATATGTTAAAATATACATATATTAACTTTTAAAATACACATTTATTTATAAATCATGTTGGGATAGAAAAATCAGAACAAATAGGGAAAATCACAAGAGGAAAAAAAATAAAAAAGAAGTGAACAAAGCATGTGTTGATTTACATTCAGTCTCCAGAATGCCGTGTTCCAAACTTCAGGAGTTTCGTGCAGATCTTTTGAGGGATCCTTTCAGGGAACTGTACTATGAGTCAGCACTGCCCCAGTTCCAACATGGGTAAAGCAATAGAATCCTGCCAGAGTGCCAGCAAAGAGGCCCCTGCAAACCCTCTCTAACCAGCCGCTCTGGCTCCCCAACCTGGGGACTGAGATCCCCTCAGGCCACTGGTATAGCTTCAGAGGTCACTGTTGCCGTTTTGGATTCAGTGGCTCCCAGAGACTTATCCTTGACTGGGGCTCCCCTCATACCCTAGTGCACCAAACCTTTTCTGCCCATTTCCCTCCATGGGCTCAGGGGTCTGTAGATCATAGCCTTTGGAGCAGATTCAGGAGCCCTATCATCTGTCCTGGTTTCCTGGCCTTGGGCAGTGCTGGTAGGCCCTGTGCTGTGATTGCATTCCAGACCCACCCCGATGAAACCTTTCAAGCTGAAAATATTGTTCCTTTGCTGGGTTCTGATAATCTAAAGTGTGTTTAAAGTCATTATTTAAAAGTATTTGGAGGGATCGGGGGGAGAACTGTGGTGAGTGCCTTCTCTCACTGCACCACCTTGGCTCCAACTCACAACAAATTTAGGATGGAAAATGCCATCTGCATTCAGAGAAAGAACTATGGAGACTGAATGTGGATTAAAGCATAGTATTTTCACCTTTTTTCTTTTCTTTTCTTTTATTTCTTTCTAGTGGCTTTTCCTTTTTATTCTGATTTTCTTTCCCTACATGACTCATATGGAAATATGTTAAAAATAAATGTACATGTACAACATAAAATAATTTTTAAAAATGAATGATGAAAACTATCTTTACATTTAATTGGAAAAAAATTCTATCATGTGCAAAAAATGCACCAGGCATTATGCTAAGTACTTTGTAAATAAAGTACTCGCCCCATTTAAAATTTCTAAACAAATAAGTAGGTGCCCTTATGATCCCTATTTTAGTGTGAGAAAATTGAGACAGAGTTTAAGTGACTTGTTCTCAGTTAAACAGACATTCCCTCGAGAGTATACTTTCCTTTCCAGCAATTTGAGACTAATCTCCCAGTCTAGGAAGGTGTAGTAAGCCACAAGTAAAGGAAGTATCATTGGCCCTTCTTAGTTGCCTCTAGTATCTGACTTTTGACTGAGACTTCTCTCCACTTTTGTTCATTCAGGAAATTAATAATAGATGTTATGGAGATAGTCCTGGACTTGGAAGCAAGAGAAATGGGTGGAAGTCCTCAAAACATGTGCAAAGAGTTCTGCTGGCTGCCAGATGTCGAGTG